>NW_026936746.1:0-74512 GCF_032062105.1 Saccostrea cuccullata
TATGCAAAAGATTACAAATTATTTTAAAAATGCATTAGAATTTTTAAAAGTACTCAAGGTCAGATTAACAGTAATTAAAATTCAAATAAAAATTTAAAGTAATTATTGCAAATTTTGAAGGAGTTAAAAATATGGATATGTAAATCTACAAAGGTACCCCTAGTATAAAATGAGTGGCCGGGATAGACAGGATTTCAGTGGAAAGCTGAATCTTGACTGTCTTGGTTGCATTTTGTACAGGTGAGATAATTTTCTAGACTTGCGCAGTTTTTGCCAAATTATTAAATTTTCACTTGGCTTATTTTATTTACAAGTTAAACATTTTATATTATAAGTAGTTATATTTTTAATATGGTTTAGTATCTTTTGTAAAATTATTAATTGTAATTATAAATCTTAGAAATAGATTGTTTAATTGAATAAAGAGTGGAAAGCTGAATCTTGACTGTCTTGGTTGCATTTTATACAGGTTGGGTAACATCTCCACTCCCCAACGATGGCAGCCGCTCTGGTCCACAAATTTAAATGGAATTATTTAATAAAAGAGAATAGCGAAATTGAGCCATCCCGGTACCTCCACAAGCCAAGCGATATTATGCGAGTTCCATGCAGTCAATAAAATAATCTGCATATGATCTTGTTATTTTTTTGTATGAAATATGTATGAAATTTTGCTTTGTCAAATGATAGTTGACAATTAAACATATCATATCTAAAAATCTAAGTTATATCTGGTTGATATTTTTTGTTTATTGGTTTATCCCCATCCTCCTAAAAACGCCCTTTTCGAGGTACACTGAATAATAATCGAAGGCACTACGCCCAAATATTTCTTTAATATGAATGAGTAATCTGGGTCATGCGTCTGAATGCATGGACAGCCCATGTTTGTCGGTTGTTTGTAAGAAAACAAAATAATGTCATATTAAAAATTAAGAATAGCAGAGAAACTTGCGCTCATACTAAATAAAAAGAAACATGTTTAAAAAACCTCTTGCTGCACTTGTCATGTCTTTGTTAACCTTGACTTGACTTCGATTGACCTGATAAATATTAAAATTTATCACTTGATATCCAGCATCGAGTGTGCTCGTGAAAACAGCTTATTTTGAACATATTTTAATGTATAATTCATACAAAGGGAAAGGTGCGAAGTTTTTACAAATTAGAAAAAAAATCTCCCTGTAATATATAAAATAATTATAATTAGTGAAAACAACTATATTGTATTTGTCAACCTGAACTTGATCTAAATCACGTCTTTGAGCGTTTTTGGTGCTGTTTTCAGAATTTAGCCACACTGGTATGTTATGGGAGCACCCGGATCAGAATTCGCCAACTTTCACATTTTTGTAATATGTAATACTGATAAATTGGGAAAGTAATGGAAAAAAAACAAATTTTGTTATCATTATTCATTTTTTTTATAAACTTCAATGGGACGTATACAACAGGAAGCACTCCTCCACAACGTCATCGTGCGGCGTCTTTAAATAAAAAAAATGTGTCTTTATGAAAAGGGAAAAGCACTACGCCGGGGATTATCAAAATCTATTAATTTGTTATAAAAGTTATACAAAATGAACTCTGTGCCATGAAAAGTACTGCCATAATTATAGTATTCTAGGAAAAGTAATTAAACACTTTTTGAAGAAACGTATTTTTTTCCTTTAGTACATATGTCAAAAAATGTTCATTAAAGTCAGTTAAACATACGATTCTAGAAGCACTTTCCAAAAACTATAAAATAGGAACTTTTGATAGAAACAAAATAATCTTTCAAAGTATGCGGCGTAGTGTTGAATTTGTATTTTTTTTTTTGCGGCGAACGACAAAGTAAAGGCTGATCGGGAAATAAAAACACTCTCTGCTTTCTGCTTTCATTATACAAAGAAATAGTAGAAATATTTTAGCATTCCTTATTCATTAGCTTCATTTCCGCATGAATCACACATGATATTCCTGGTAAATGCTTTTTAACTCCGATTTCTTGTGCTTGCTTAGATGAATTCTCCTTACTTTTCTCTTTCACTCTGCTCATACTGATCAATATTAATGACGTCATAGGTTTGGTATTTAATCCTTATGACATAGTTATTTATACCACCCATAAACGACAAGAATTTGTATATTTTAAGCTTTTGTAGGTTTAATTAATTACTTGTGCCTCAAATCGATATTTAGATGTAGCATATAAGAAATCGTTATCCCTAACAATTATGTCATATTTTATAGGCAAGTAGAATATTTTGTCGTAGCTTTAACCCCTTTCCCCACAGTCACGCATTTTATTCCAATACCATTTCCTATTTCTAATGCAAAATCATGCATATACCTTTTCCATGCAATCACGCATTTTCACGCACTTTAAAAAAAGTTCATTTAATCTTTAATTTAAGGCCAATTTCTTTGCAAAAATCTCAAAATATAAGAAAAGTCATTTATTGTATTAAAATATGATGTCATAAAAATATTTGCGCTAAACTAGAGAGGGAAATAGGAAAAGAGAGATATAGATTTCAACAATGACGCCGATTGATAGCCCCGCCTACTTTTAATGTTCGCGACATAAAATAAACTCAATGTCAATTCTGGAAGACGATATCAATGTGCTGTTGCTTCAATTTTGATTCGTAACAACAGAGCATTGCTTTTGTATAAATGTTTTACCTAATATAACGGTTTAAACGTAACAGGTTCTATATTGCTTGCAATATATTTAAGCTTGATTTCATTTAAAGCTTTGTAGTGTCGTCTACCCTTTCTTTCTTCAAAAACTGAGAAATTCCGTGATTGATCTGATAATTTATGTAGAAAAAAGATAAGAATAATGATGGAACTCATTTGCAGTTAAGCATAGTGATTGCTGGAAAAAAAATTAACGTGTAGGTATCACTGTGACCATTAGCATATACAGCGTTGTAAATGTGAAACTAAGACACGTGGTTAGTTGCAATCCATAGAAATTCAGCTGAAAAGTAGTATGCCTTAGATGAAGATGTGTATCTCAGAGGGAAGGTGACGGCCTCATATAAATTGATAAATTTTTATAAGGGCAAATTTTGACTTACAGAGTACTTGGTGTTTTTTTTTTTGCTAGCTCGGGCCTGGCGGTGAGCTATATAGGTGCGACTGAGTCCCGAAATCTCGGAAAAACAAGCCAAAATTTGGGTAGTCTCGGAATGCAACTTTGGTACAGTACCGACCGCACAAAACCTAACACCAGAGCGAACAAAAAGCGGATCCCGGGTTCGTTTCTCGGGTTCGCTCGGGGCCGGCTCGATGTTTGCTTTCAGAATTTTTGGGACCGCTATGGGTACGCCTTGGGTGCGCTCTCGGTTCGCAGGGCCAGCTCTGGGTCTGCTAGCGTAAAACCGGCGTTCTATTTCATGGATCGCTTTTCGCACTCATGTGTGTAGCGGATGCCTCTCTACTCTCGCCGCCAGTAAGCCCCACCCCTCGTATATTCCAACTGATTATGACTGATACAGTT
This sequence comes from Saccostrea cuccullata, assembly GCF_032062105.1. Taxonomy (NCBI): domain Eukaryota; kingdom Metazoa; phylum Mollusca; class Bivalvia; order Ostreida; family Ostreidae; genus Saccostrea; species Saccostrea cuccullata. Next base: position 3,494 of record NW_026936746.1, read on the forward strand.
ATTGAATCGTTGAGTCGATCATTGTTGTTTTTGCAGCGATCAATACATGTACACTGTACATGTTTACAGTGTCATTAAAGAGAACATTGATGTTTTTTCCAACATTCAACTGTACACATTCGAATTAGATTTATAAATAATTTCTTTGATTTCTCCGCTTTCGGAATTTAGATCCTGAGAAATTCCATGTCATTTAAAAGCAGGCAATTAGGGAATCATTTTTTCTTTATTTATAATGTGAAAACAAAAACAGAAAGAGAAAGAAAAGGTGTTGAGTTGTTTTTCATTGTACAGTATCGAATGGTGTACAAGTGAAACTAACGAAATATTTAGGGGACATATTCTAAAATGATCAGATTATATCAGATCGCAATTACGCTAAGAATTTCGAAGAGAGTATGATTTTAATCAAACTTTTTAAAAAAAAATTACAAATGATAGCTGTTCTCCCTATAAGAATATATAAATATGCCTCCCTACTTCACATACACACATATTAATGATTTTTTTTTAAATAATACAGAACGATAATAATTTTGAGGTGAATTTTGAATAATTTAAAGGAACGTGTAAATTGAGATAATGGAAATAAACTAATTGAACATGTTGAATGAGGGCACGTACAGATACTTGTACTATATCTTGAGATAATAACCCATTTTGATTGGTCGATGAGCTGATTGTTTAATCGCTAATCCTGATTAACATCTCTGTAAATCAATATCAAACGTGTTCCTTTTCTGGGACAGTTATGAATTTTGGGTTTGCTCTGTACGTCCGCTTCGGGTTCGCTCGGGGTCCAATACGGAAGCGCTCCGCGTTTTCTCGGGGTCAACCCGAAGCGGACCCAGAGAACGAATCCGGGGTGCGCTTCTGGTTCGCTTTCTGTTAGGTTGGGTCCGGTACTGTACATGAGCACTCTTAAGGGCAGAATACATGTATTTTGTTGACAAAATTTTTGAGGTATGGACATATGTAGTGTAATTTCTAAATTTATCGAGTGACGGTCCATCGATTGGACAAAACTCAATTTAGTACTAAGTGGGCTGCATTATGTCATTTCAAGAAGTATAAAAGTTATGTGATAATATAACAGCTAAATATAAAAAATCAGTTCCGCGTCTATATTCTGTTGATTTCCCATAGTAAGCCAAAGCTTGCTGCGTAAATGTAAGATGTTAATCTGAGGAGGACAGAGTCATGGCTAGGTTATTATAAGCAATGTTTTATATAAGGTTTTGTAAGTATAACTAACAAATTTGAAGAGTGGAATAGTACTATAATTTCCGTATGTTAAGTTTTTGAGGCTTAAATTCCAAAGTTTTACAATACATATTTGAAAATTAAGAAATCAAAACTCATTGAACACCAGTTGTTGGGAACAGTAAAAAAGAAGTTAATCCATTGAAGGATTTTTTTTATATAATCTCATTGTCAGACTTTAATTTTACTTCCGATACCAGAGAGAAGCCACTGGTTCCAAAGGCAATTTGTGTATAAAAAGTGCCTAAAAAAAGAAAATATCAACTTCTCACAATTTTACGTCCAATGTGTTCTCAAAAATGGCAAAAAGTAGTATAACTTTCAGGGATTGAAGATTTTGACTTTCAGATTTCACTCACTGGTTTAATTTTTGTTCGGTTGCCATGTCTGTTTTCCGTTAAAATATCTAGTTTTATTAATTGCTATTCCTATTTCAACAAATATAGATGTTCAAATCAGGGTGTTGAGGAATGTTTTTAGTTATATCATTTCCACCGAAGAACTCTTCAACCAACAAAAAGTACCCTTCAATAGAGTATTTTTCAAAAAAAATGTTGGGTTCTCAGCAAATCCGGTCACAACTCAAATTATTGAAGGAGAACAATACGCTATTTGGAAAATAAACAAATCCGTGTCTGATTTATATCTGAATATATTTTAAAGGTTAAGGATACTTAACACAAACAAAAATTTGATACATGGGTTGATATATATTTTTGGGATGATTAGTATATGGAATAACATAAATGACTTATCCCTGACTTAAAGAGAAATCGTAGGAAATCATAAAAGTCTCCGACTTGACTGGTTAACATATTCAAGTTATCAATTTAAATGTAAATCTATGAGAAGTATTGCTGATTTATAAAAAAAAAAAGATGTTTGTGTTATTTATCCTTAAAAATAATATTTTCCATAAAAATTGCCTCTTTTTCATCTGTCAAAGACCCTCATAATTAGAAATCAAACGAAAAACCTATCTTTCTTTTATGTGGATACTCAAAAATTCTAAAGAACTTTTGGATAATTTGAAATCACAAGATTTTACCAAAATCAACAGCTTAAACACTTACGACTTTTCAACTTTATACACAACCATTCACCACAATGAATTTAAGTCCAGGCATTTTTATACCATTGACAGCTGCTTTTTCATTAAAAATGGAACTTGTGAATTTACCTACACTGTACCTGGTTATTGGTCATTTGCAAAATTATTTTGCAAAAGCACATTCTGATTGCTCACATAGGTACTTGCAGTTGACATCAAAAAGATGCTTGAGTTTCTGATTAACAATATCTATATCGTTTTTGGGGACTATGTCTTCCAACAATCTATTGAAACCTTGGGTACTAATTGCGCTCCGTTGTTAGCAGACCTATTTTTGTATTCATATAAAGCAGAACCTGTGCAAAATATTATGCTTGAAAAGACGAAAAACATTTGTTGTGGACTTCAACTCGACATTTTGATAAACTGTAGACATCTTTAATTTCAAGTGTCTAAAATTTCACGGTTTGTTAGAAAGTTAATTTCACGGAGAATCATTTAGAAATATTCAGGTACTATGACTGTTTCTGTGTAGAAATGACGTGAAATAATAATCGCAATGGTTTAAAGTTCGCGGAAAATTCGTAAATCGTGAACATAGTGAAATTAAAAAAAAACCGTAATGTTTTCCACTTCTACAGTATGCACGACGTATTGTCAATTCACAATGGTAATTTCCATTCCTACATCGATACGATATATCCTGGAGAGCTTGAGATAATGGATACCACAGAGTCTGAAACATCTGTTTCATACATTGGATATTTTACTCGAAAAAGTCGTAAATGGTAATCTAACACACAATCTATATGATAAACTTGATGACTTTAACTTTTCTATCGTTAACTTTCCTTTTTTATGCAGCAATATACCTTCGTGACCTACATACGGAGTGTATATATCTCAGTTGATTCGATACGCAACAACATGCTCTACGGATGAACAATTTCTTAAATCAGGTAAATTATTGACAAGCAAGTTGATGAAACAAGAGTATCACCAGTCTCGTATAAAGTCATCATTCGTAAATTCTATGGTCGTAACAATGACCTTTTCAGCAAATACAATTTATCATTAAATCTAATGCTGACTGACGTTTCTCATAATAATTGTTAGTCCATTATTTATACATTAAATCGACGACGGATTTTCCCGTTATTTCCAAATCATGACAACAAGCACACGGAAGGTGTGAACGGTCAGCAGCTCACTCCTCCATGGCAACTGATCCCATCCCTAATGTTTCAGAGGTCCGTGATTGCTCTGCTAAAATTTTGTATTGTTTTATGGACTTTGATATTGAATTTTGTTCGTTATCTCCATATCCTTCTTGCAAGGAGATTTTTTTCTCAATTTTTCTTACTGATCTTGTGCACCTTCGCGGCTAGGATGATGCTGTCAATAAAATAAAAACTATTCAAACTGAAGTTACTTCTCCGAACTACCTAGATATGACGTCAAAATAGAATATAACGTCAGGTCACTGCATACCTGAGCTTACATAATGGGGAAAGTGTCATAATTTTTACACATGGCATGTAGATTTTGGGAGGCGTTGTTGTTGAATTCAAGTGCTGGGATTGTTTTTTTTATGCTCCATGTGCTGTTATGATCTTGAACATTAGAAATATAGATACCCAGATAGCACGACTGTGTTGGGCCAACATTGACAAAAGGTTGTATGGTTCGCGTTGGGGGAACAACGTTGGGCCAACGTTTGACCAATGTCACCATGCCTTCTCGATCATGACAGAATTCCTATGTTGGCCTAACGTTGGTCTAACGTTAGCAACTTCCATTCACTTTACTTCCCTAGGAAGGAGGGATGTTGATGTTGGCCCAACGTTGGCCCACTGTTTGTAAGACACCCTTAAAGAAAGTGTTTTTTCAAAATTGGTAGTAGTATGTTGGCCCACCAACACTTGCCCAACTATTATACTGCCAATTAAATGATGGTGTCATTTTTAGCTGCTGAGCTTTACGTTGGGACAACGTTGGTTCTAATTAAATTTTAATTTAGATGCACATTCTGAAATAATTAAGAGGACATTCTATGTCCATGCTTTAAATTGGATGACTGTTTTTGTTTAGATCTGATATTTTCAATATTTTAACTTTGAACTTAAGTGATCACAGCACCAAAGAGTGTTTTATTATATTTTTTGAATTGTGCACAATTCATGTATGCTTATTCATTTGAAATAAAACCCTTGAAATAATCATTTTTTCATGAGCGTTGTATTCATGAAAATTTAGAGAAGACTGAATAAGTTCTGAAGAAGAGGATGTGAATGAACCCTACATATACATAAATCAAAATGACACAGCTTTATAATTAAATTGAAACAAAAGTTAGGCGTTCGCTAAAGATTGGAGAGTTGCGCGGGAATCAAATTAAACCAAACTGTGGAGTGAGCTGTCAGATTCATTTGCTCACAGGTGGTAATAGACTGAAAATGCAGGGCAAGCAAAAAAATGTGAAAATTAAATTTGTGGATTATACACTTGCTAAAGCTACATTTAGAAGCGATGTAAGTATATTTATTCTTATTGCAGCCCGGAGAACCGGGCTGCTCTATACATATAAGTTTAATTTAACTGTTAGTGTATGGGAATTGGGGTGGGAGTAGTTATGTAGAATAAAAGGTTTTCTAAACTTTGAAAAGATTTTTAATCAGAATGTTCTTTCCATTTATAAATTACGAGATACATAATATATTTATTTCATAAAGTGAATCTGTAAAAATATACATGATTTTTTTAATAATATATAAAGTTACTTCTCATTTACTATTGAAACAACGACAGGTCCCCTTTTTAGAACATTGAATTTTACTTCTTTTGGATAAAAACGTACTCTGCACAGTTCGTGTTTTATATTCTAACATTGAAAATTAATACATTTTTAAATATAAATGATGCGTGTGTCTAACTTCAATTTATATTTTATGCAGCCAACATGCATTTACTTGATTAATTGATAAAGTTTAAAATGGTATCGCTTTTGATTGATTTTTATCCGACTACAAGTTTATCTATCGTCTCCATCAATTAGACCCATGCCTTTTTACATGCATATAATGTATATCGAAGCGGTTTGTTGATCAAGACTCATTTTTAAGCTGTTAGCTTCGCTAACCGCTTTATGGCACGTGTCCGATTTTTCTCGACACCGGAAACTTCCATAAGGCGCTACCTATCGACAACGGAAACTTCAACAAAGCCTCTACGTAGTACCTATGATTTGTTTCTAAAACATATAACATATGTTAAATAAAATCAAGACTATCAAAACAACATAATCTTTCGGTTTTTCATTTTTTTTTCTGATTTTGTTTGTCAATGAAATAAATTTATAATTGTTGTATTAAAAAAAGTTTATGTATAGGAGCATTTGGTGTCGAGATTAAATTTCCGTGACATCAGCTGATGGCGATCGGGCCCTGTGACGAAATTCGAAGTCAGCATGAAGTTTAGCTGATAACATTATCAACGCGTTAGATTTAAACTTTAGGAAGAAATGTATAGCGAGAAATATCATATTTGAACCCCATGCTACACGAAAACCAGTAGGCATTTCCGATTTAGGTGTTAAATTGAAGCCTGAATCGAACAGGTGGTCAAAATGGCGTTGGACACCTTGTGAATTTATATATAGAGGGGGTAGAATGTTTCGATATTTGGCTAATTTAGAGACTTACTGATAAAAATTCAGGTGCCTGTGATTAATTATAAGGCACCCCTTATAAACAATAAATATTTGACCGAATTATGCTACTGGGCACAGGGAGGACGGGTTAAATACTGGCTAAAGGGGTTGAAGGTTATTACCGACTGCAAAACATCGGAGAATCTCTCGATCGAGTTTCATTTTCCAAAATATTAAGGCATCCCTTTAATTAACTTAAGTAATACTAGTACACGAAGAAAGCCTTTACATAAAAATACTGAATACATCTGTAAGTTGTACAGTTATGGATTACTTCCATAATGAAACGTTTGTTTTCTTCTCCTTTTTTCTCAATTGAAATTATGTAAAAGATGATAAAAGCTTTGTTTCCAGGGATAAATTCTATACTCAGTCTAATTATTACAAACGATTTTAAACGATCGCATTTTTATTTTAAAATAAACAATGGGAGCCTGAAAATACTAAAATTAATTTTAAAAAATTGGAGAGAAAAAATTTAATCGGCATTCGATCGTTTTCTAAAAATCAGCCGATATAAAATATGCACAGAAAAAAGAGGCATGAAAAATCATGACGATAAGCACAAATTGAAAATTATATCTAATGAATGATTATTTTTGAAAGTTTGCTAAATTCCTATGCAAGGTATAAGTTGTAAAAATACTTTATAAATTTGAATTTTTCCAATTTGTTAATTATCATTTTGAGCCTTTGCGAAGAAATAAAAATTAAAATACAGATGCTTACAGACATATTGATAGAAATTCGCATACTTGTTTTTAGTAAAAAAAAAAAAAAAAACAAAAAAAAAAAAACAAAAAAACAAAAAAAACAATGTATTGCTTATGCGACATATTGAAGAAAGTGACAATGATACCTAGGTTCTGTAATTCTTGCAATGGACAATTAAATTGTTTGTTATACGCTGGCTTTTAGTGAACCTTTGAATTTTTAAAATACTAGTATTGATGGATTAAACAACAACTTTCCTTTTCACACGGGTTTGTTTGATTGTTTGTTTGTTTTTTTTTTTTTTATTTTCGAGTTGTTTGCTATAGTAGCCTTTACAGTTACCTAATTTCAGAATCAATAGAGCATGAAAGCCAATTAAATTTGCAACATCAACATAATTTTTTTTCGTTCTGAGCACTTTTGGACGCCACCATTGGAGACAATTAGGGAGAAATTTTTGAAATTGAACTTCCTGTCTTTCAAACTGAAAATCTCAGGTTGATATTTTGAAACAAACATTTGTGACATCAGTCTGGGATGTTATTGGTTATACCATTAAATTTTAGTTAAGTACTACAAAATTCAGTGTGTCTGCTTCTTCGCTGATGACACTGGAAAAAGATATGCATGCCTACTTTAATATCATCATTCAATGCATTTTTTGTTATTTTACACTGTACATATTCGATGAAAGCATGCTAACCGCTTTTCAGTACTTTCAGTACTTTGATTATTGTTTACTTCATATATTTCTCGGGCGACAATTGATGGTTACATCAATGTTTTCTTGTTTATTCAGGTGAATTGTTAAAATTTATTCATTCTTTTCATTTTTTTTTTTGCAAACAAGCACTGTAAGTTAAGGTTAAATAACATCTTTTAAATTGTTCCTATCTAATTCTTAACTGTCTATTACAGACAGTTAAACAAGGAAATTAAGGTGCACTAATGGTATAATACATCATTCTCTTTATTAAAAGATTTAATTAAATAATCATTCATAAGTTGGACTAGTAATTATATTGTTTCTAATTTCAAACTATTTTGTATTTTCAGTCAGAGACTGCAAGGAAAACAATTGTTGTGGCGGTAAATAGCAATGAAATCGAAGACCATGCATAAAGATACTAGTGTATAAAGTACGAGTACGTGTGACAAAGATCAAGATGAAGAAAACGAGAGGCGACGAAAGGACGGGAAAAGAGCGGCTGGGAATACAACAAAAGGACTGTAATAAAGAAAATGAGCTCTGATTAAGAACTTTGAACTGATATTTTTTCATAATTTCCCTCTGTTGTCTATTTTAAAATTATGATTGAATGGATGTATATATTTTCACAGTGAATCATTATTTATGTTTTCATTGAACACGTCCATGTATGCATTATGAATGCAGATTGAATTGTGTATTATTTTTTTTAAACAGTCATAAAATAGGTTTATGTAAATTAGCATCACTTAACCAATTGCCAATGTTTCTATGTAATAACTACGTTGGCCCAACAATTTTCCATCTGACATTGTAAAAAAGGGTGAACATTGGGCCAACCTAACCAACCAGTTGTTAAGGTTGGTTGTTTGTTGGCAAACACTAAAAACTACGTTGGGCCAACAATATGCCATCTGACATTTGAACATAGGGTCAACGTTGGGCCAACCTAACCAAACAGTTGTTAAGGTTGGCTACTAGTTGGCATGCAATAATAACTACGTTGGCCCAGCAATATGCCATCTCACATTTCAACAAAGGGCCAACGTTGGGCCAACCTAACCAACCAGTTATTAAGGTTGGCTGTTAGTTGTCATACAATTATACCTACGTTGGCCTTACAATATGCCAACATGTTGGACCAACGTTGGGCCGATGTGCAAAATAACCTTGGGCCAACGTAAGGTTATCAACAGTGGGCCAACGTTAGAAAAAAAATGGGCCAACGTTGGCCGAAGTATGTCTTCCTATCTGGGTATCCCTTTTCCTTTCGCTTGTCTAATGCACATATTCAAACAATAGCGAAAAATTAATTGTGAAACGCTCCTCGTTCACGTCTTTAAACAGAATTGGAATTTATAATTGTGTTTATATTTGACTGGCACAAGTGAAAGACAAGGATAAATTGAAGATATTCTGCCTGAATCTAAAAGAGAACTGAATTTTGCTGGGGAATCGTATGTTGTTTATCAATTTTTATTAAAATCGTGATAAAGAGTGGAAAATAACCCCCTTCTTATATTGGTAAGTTGAATTTCTCGTTAATTATTTTCTTAAGAAGTAAAAAATTAAATCTGTCCCCCCCCCCCCCCCGCATTTTTTATGTACAAGAGATCACGATGAATTGATCTATTTAACAAATGGTTTTTGTGCAGCATTTAAGAATAAAATAAATGTCCTTCACGTGAATCAACACAGTCATGTGACATCACAGTTATACTTGATTATAAAACTTTTGATTAAACTATTATCTCAAGTTGACTGCAATTTCAAGCAAGGCTCACATATTGAAATTAAAATCTAGCTCAAATAAAATGTATATTTTTAAGGCATTGTAAGCCTTCGGTCAACCTTATCATAACTGCGTTTTTAAAGGCTTGTGTGCTTTTTATTAAATTCAGGTCTGATTGAACATAAAAAATATGATATTTTTTTCTTTATTTCTTGCTGACGTCTCTTTCGATCCAAAGTTTTCTGTGACTAAGTGGTTTTTAAAAGATCAGTTTGTTCGCAGCTGTTCTACGAAACAACTTAATATCGAAACGTCTTTATCTTTAAAGATATCTTTAAAAAAGTTAGCAAGTTGATGATCGCTATAGCCGGTAAAAAAATCATATCGAGAGTTTTAAAGTTTTTAAACTTTTCTCTTCGTTATCTTTGCGCTTAGAAGTATTTTTCTTAATCATGTAGAACAAAAAAGGTTCAGAAGCACAGTGTCTTTTAAATTATATCTTGAAAAGGAGGAGCAGGTCCCGTCATTACGGTTTCTAGATCTAGAGCAGTGAAGATTATTTTTCCAAGATATTTTAAACATTATTGAGAATTTGTAATCCATCAAAGAAGTTATCGATATATTTTGTATGTATACTTTGAACTCAAATATGTTTATTTTGCAGACATTTTGACAATTAATTGAATGATACAGGTCACCAAGAAGATTTAATCGTATTTCATTTTCGATTGTCGATTTAATTTTTTTTTTGACAACCTCCGAAGAAAAATATACACTGTTTATTTATGCTGATGTAAACATTAAAACATTAAATAATTTTACCAGCATGCCCAACCAAATTCTCTGTCCATTGGGGTCAAAGCAGAATTGTCTTGAATCACAATTTATATATATTTTCATTATAAATCATAAAATATTAAATACACAGACCATCACATTTGGTATGGAGACCTTCTTTAAAATATAAGAAGATAACGAACAGTATGCAAGCTCAAAAGTTTATTAAAATACAAAATAGGAGCAGAGCAAACACGGACCCTTAAAATATCACAGATGGGCTCAGGTGCCATGGAGGAGTGGGAATAACCTGCCGACTGGTCACACCTGCCGTGCACTCCTATTCATAATTGGGAAATAGTCGTCAATTCAATCTTTTTATCGAATACATTATTTTCAATTATAAATCCTGCATGCAGTGTTTTTGAAAATTGCAGCTATCTAAGCTCAAGTTCAAAAATGATATTTTCTTGTTTTGAAATAACTGGATGAATACTTTCATAAAAAAGTTGTCTGTAAGTCATTTTACAATGAATTCAAATTATGTTAAAAATACCCATTATCACTAAACGTGGCAGTTAGCTTTGAAGGATATCCGTACATTGTGTCGTTCCATCTGTTTAATTGCTCATACTTTAGAAATTTCTGCGTCCTTTTTGTTGATCCAAAACCTTAAAGTCATTTATACAGATCTAATGTACAGATTTCTTGCACATTGCCAAAAAATACTTAATGGTAATATTCCCATTGAAATTCTTTACGCCATTTAGCAGCGAGCGGTTTTGAAAAAATACATTTCCTGTGCTCTGTTTTTATTTTCTCATGAGAATACAATTCATTTTAGTTATTTCCTGTATATCATTAGAATGAAAATAACCAAAATCTTGTAAAAAAGAGTTCCACGTATTATTAAGGTATTCAATGACAAGAAAAACCTTTCTATTGATTGTGCTGCTTTTTATATGTATTGAAGGACCATTCAAATTCAAATTCCAAAAATAGAATTATTTACGGCATTTAACTGCATGCATTTTAAATGCACCTTAGTATCTACAAGTATGTTATCCAGACGTAAATCTAAGGTAGCGGAGGACCTTAACAGAGTTTCTGCGACCTTCGATTGTAAACAAAACAAAAAAATAATCGATATATAAATCAAATGTATAAACACAGCGACAATGACGGTAATTCAGTTCTTATTCTTATTGAAAAATTCATGATTTCTTTAATAATAGTAATCCAATTCACATGTGCATTTAACAAAAATCAAATTTCATTTGCTTTGACTGTTGGCTTAACCACTAAGCTGCATATTTCGTTTTACTATGTTCCATCTCTATTCTAACTTATTGATGACTTAATGCGTATGAAAAATAAATCAAGCATACCATTTCCATTTATTTAAAAAAATATTTCAAACAGCGTACATGTTTATCTATATTTTTTTAATTTATTTCTTCACCTAGAGATTTGAAGGTAATAATATATATCGTTTCTAAAGATCACCTGCCTTTTTTTCACATTATCTTTGCAGTTATTATTTGTTTAATAAAAACACCTTTCATGGAATTACTTTTTCTTTGAAAGTAAGTTATCGGTTTTTCTGGACTAATATTTGGACTTTTAAATGACACAATTATTGAGTCCTTCTGACCTGTTTAGGTCATTGGTCGCAATAACATGTATACAGGTAGACACCAATTTGCCAGTTGACATTTTTTCACCAATATGTTTCAATTAAGGGGGCCAATAGGGGTTTTATTGTGTGAAAACTACAGTAGCAAAAATCTTCATTTTTATACCATATATAACTTGCATCAACTTCAGTGTACATGTCAATTTTTGGGAAAATCGTCCAGGTATTCTTAAGCGACCTTTTCAAAATTCTGGTTCATTTACTATAGGATGATATACGAGGACTGTTCAATAAATAATGTCCTCAGTGCTCAGAAAGAAGCAAACGACGCTTTTCAATGCTTGAGTCTTCATGATTTTACTTATTAATCTCTTTTATTTGAAACACATGTCAGTAACATTTTTTATTCCATTTCTGATTGTTTTTAGAACTCATTTTTGGGTATGACCCTTAGTGTACTGGAAAATGGGAGATCCAATGATTTCCTGGACTTGTCTTTCCCTTCGGAAAAGTGTTTTTTTTTTCAAGTTTGGAAATAGAAACAAGTCAAAAGGTCAATGAAGATCTAGCTAATATTGTTAATGTGTAAAAACATTAACTTTCTGTTTATCCCAAAACCTCCTTTACTCTTCAGGGCATGCGGGTTTGGCTGCTGTCGTGAAGAAATTCATTGTAGTGGATTCCTGATTCTGGGTCCTCCCTCTAATAAACCTTTCGATTTTTATTGGCAAAAAATTGCTTTCTAGACTCCTCCAGATATTAAACTGTCTCCACGAATTTGAACAACAATGCCACTAATATTTAAGAAAATTGCATATAAATCTGTCTTTGTGCTCTTGCATATCTTTGCTCTTGTAAGACCTTCGCCGTTTTTATCAAGTATATCTTATGGTAAATTTTGTTTTGATGGTTTTAAGCAATTGATTCATGTTCCAATATCTGTTTGAATATAAAACAAACGTGTATAACTTCAAATACTGATATTTTAAAATAATTTTAAGACTTTCGTACACGCTGCCGTTTTCACTCATTTTTCAAAATATAGGGTGACCATTGAGTACCAAGCTTTTTTACTGTCAAACATTTCTTAAAAACAGTGTAAACTACTCCCGATATGATGTTTATCAAATTTGCTATATGTTTTAAAGTCAATCAAACATCAAATATTATTTGTTGAAATTTGGCAAACATTACATAAATTGTTATAATTTTTGATGGCAAGAAGAGTACCCGTCTTTGATGCCCATTATATACTTTTGTAAGATTGAAATCCACCTGCTCATTTATATATTGTCTATAAAACAGGCATCGGTTGCTGTAAATGTCACATATTTCAGTGAATATTTCTTTCAGATTTTTAACAAGTTTTACAGCAGCTTTAAAGTAGCTTTTATTTTCACTCTAGTTTACCGATTCTTTACCATTCATTTATAATGCAGTGTTTCGAATAGCCCTTGTTTCCCAGCTTCTCACGACGACACTATGTGATGAAAAGTGGTCACGTAAACTGTTATAGATTCAGTAAAGATTAAATAATGAGAGAAAGTCAAGTTTAATATCAAATGATATCTGTATTATATGTCATACCGTTCAGTAAATTATTTATTTAACAGCCCTCGTAGTTAAGTGCCTGTTTTCAGCACTTTAAAGCAAATTGTTCAAATACTACAATAGATTTTTTGTTGAAACTTTAATATATGATGCGTAATACTAAATTGTACATTATATGTAAGAAACACAAAATTCTACCGTCCTGTTACCAGAGGGGGCATCTCAAAATGTGTGTATGAGAGAGAGAGAGAGAGAGAGAGAGAGAGGAAGGGTGTGTGTGTGTGTGAGAGGGTGTGTGTATATGTGTGTATTTGTAAAATTGTATTTAAATGTTCAGGAGAAAATATGACTCAAAAAGACTAACAAGCTGGTGTATTATTTTATTTACTATTTCATTACAAGTAGGTAATTTTGAAATTGTTTGATGTAAACTGTTTTAAACACTTATTTTTTAAACAAAAATTATTGTTACCAAAATAAATAGTTTGATAAAAAAATACGCCTATTAGATTTGAAAGCACTAATACCATCCTTTCAAATGTTATTGCCAGGGTAAATTTTGACAGCACAGTAAAGTTTACAAAAAGGGGGCAGGGTCTAATTTGAAACTTAACAATGACATCATTCAATATATACTCCATACAAGAAGGAAATGGAGATAACGAAAACAATTCCTTAAAACACCACAAAATGAAATGGTTTCCTTCTTCAACCTGCAAGAAATCATCAAACTACATCAAAAATTACTATAGCATGCTGTTTTTGTTAAATAAATCGCATATAAGCATAAAGTTTTAAAAAGACACCGATCGCAATCCACGTGACGTTGTTTGTATGCAGAGAGAGGCATATCAAGTAATATTTTCTGAACGAAAAATGTATTCTTTAAATAAATAAAAATTATATATACACCTCCCAGATATTTTACATGTATAGGCAATTAACTTCGCAGCACTGTTAAGGCTTACTATGAGAAATCAACGGATAATAAATGTGCAAAAAACGGGAAATTTTTAAAATTGAATTTATTTTTATTCAGCAATTCTATCACCACAGAACTTAAATACTTATGGAAATAGCATGGTATAACATACTCTGTACTGTGTAGAGTTTGGTCCCATCGATGGACAGTCACGTGATAAACGCATAGCAGGTACACGGAATGTAGGTCAATAACAAATTTCAATATCGCAAGGGCATACCCTAATTGAAATTAAAAATTCAAGCTATTAATTATTTCTGTGTACTTTGTAGTTTCTGAAAAGTGCTGCTGCTTTGAATAGAATTCGCGTTTTAATACTTAAATATTTAAGTAAATAGGCCAATGTCGAAATATGTTAGAATTTTACCAAATATTTTGTGCACTTATAAAATCACGGCCTCGATTTAAAGAAAGCAGCAGCACTTTTGAAGTTAAGGAATATATCTTTTATCTATATTTAAAAAATGGTTCAGATCTATGCAGTGTATGCCCTTGCGAAAGTACGATTTTATGAGGCATCTCGATGTAAAATATACGTAAGCTGTACATAAAACACGACATAATTAATAAAATACATTCTCGTTGTAGTTAATTAACAATCGCACTAAACAAAGGCTATACCTTGGTATTAATCGACTATTTCAAATCTGTAAATAATATTCCGTTTAATAATAAAACACATTTTTCGTTGATAAACAATTTCTCAATTTGCCTCTCACAGCACATGAAGTACGTCATTTTTATCAGTATGACGTCATGTTTACAAGTTCATCGCGACGAGTGCTTTGTCTACAACAAGCTACATGGGATTTAACTAGCAACTTTTTATAATGCATTGATAAGTTATAATGTTGTTTATTATGCTAATATTGTTCAGAGTTGCAAATTATTTCATTTACACGTATAATGAGAACTACATAAATGTCATATTTATGTCTGACGTCATAGTATACTTTTCCCGTATAAATTAGGCCCCGCCCCCTTATTCAAGCCTTAACAATGCTGCGTTGAATTCAATGTTTTCTTCACGATTTTTAAAAAATATTTTCTGTACATTGCCAATTTTATTTAATTGCCGTATATACATGCAAGGGGTGTTAAGAAAGTTCGATCCATGATGAAATATTTTCAAAAATTTCAAAGTAGTGATTAACTATAGAGATAAATTTACAAGTATGACAAGATCATAAGACTATGCTTTAGATTTATAGCAATTCATTTCTACCGGGGAGTCTATACATGACATCTTTAAAGCACCCGAATGATGGAAATGCTGGTCATTTTGAGTGAAAATAAAGGATAACTTACTTTTGTTTTTTCATAGCTTGTCCAGCATCAGAAAAGCTGATAAGCGTAATTATAAGAACGATAGATAACTTTTCAAAAGAGTAGATTTGTTACTTTGAAATTTTTCACATACTTGATAATTTTTGTTTAGTATTTGAAAGGATGTTTTGACCAGTGTACTTAATATATTTCAAAAATATGCGCCATTCCTAATTTTTCTGAACAAACATCATATGTTTTAATATATGCCCTCCGCTTATTGATTCAATAAAAGACAGCTAAAACCTTATCGACAGCAAGAATCGGCTCTATAAACATGGAGTACTACTAATTGGTAATATCTTCTCATCGTATATCTTTTAAAGAATTTTAAGAAATTGGAACGAACTTTCTAAACTTTTCAGAAACTACAATGCGTGTTGAAAATACCTTTGAACTAATCTTAAATTGATTATCCCCTAGCACTAGAGAAATTTAATAAATTTCTTTTCGGTTACATTAATAATATTTGGGGGGATTGGTGTTCCTTAGGGGTGGGAGGGTCGAACCTGGTTGCTCCTGTGTGTAAGGAGGCGTGTGTGTTCATTCGATTATCCAGTTAGTGCGTATTACGTTGGCAAGATCTATTTATCTCACTTATGTGCTTTATCAATCTAGATCTCTTTTGGGGTATATTTTGCGTCATGCGGTTGTCCGATTCAGACGGTAGCAAACAATCTCCAGGTGGTAGTCCGAGGATGTGTTCCTCACATCTAAAATAGAGGCGCGTCCAACAACAATGAGTTTACCCGCAACTGTTCGCATATTTTGAATAAGGACCTGTCTACGCTCCTACAAATTATATGCAGCGTAAGCTGAGAACAAAAAGGCTTTTAAAGGAGTAAGAAAATAAAATTTCAACTAACGTTTTCAGAGAAAGTAATTGATTCAAGTCGAAACATCACAAAGAAAGGTACAAATTTTAAAAAGATTTACAAAGTGACTTTTAAATTATTGATAAATATATTGACTAATTGAAGTTTTGAATGCTAACAAAATAATCAAAAAGATGTTCTTCATATTAAATACCCGAAAAAAAGTTATAAGAATAGCAGATAATTACGGATGGGATGTGGCCAGTGAGTATAAGGACCCTCCACACATAATCAATGTACCTAAAATGGTAAAAGATATTGTGTTTTGTGAAAAAGAGCATGTAAATGTACAAACGGTTAAAGGAAGTCTAGTAAATAACATTTTCTAATTTTGCGTGCACTGTATACTTAACTTTATTTATCATTAAAGTCGGCGTAAAGTGTATGGTACACTTGTGACAAAATGGATATCTTTTTTTTTACCTATGCTGGTTAATGCAGATGGAAAATTTAAAGATTTTGGGATTTGCTATATTGAAAATTACAAACAAAGATTTTTTTCACTGCGGAATTTTATAAAAAAGTGTTTTCGCTGGAGTGAAATTTTTCTCAATCCTTACAGTATTTCATGTTAATTTTGATATTTAGACTTATTCAGGTGCATTTGTGTTTTATGTTCTGAAGTTGAGACATTTATCCATAATTTTGACTGGGAGTCAGGACTGATATTCTGCATCGTAAGGTGAGTGTCTCATTTGTGTAATGATAGGCTGAGAGCCTGATATGTGTAATGATTGGCCGAGAGCCTGAAATGTTTATTTCTTGACTGAGAGCCTGATATGTGTATTGATTGGCTGAGAGCCAGGATTTTGATACATTGTATGTTTTGTAGGCTAAGAGCCGGATAGATGTATTGATTGGCTGAGATCCTGATAGGTGTATTGATTGGCTGAGAACAAGGATTTAGATACATTGTATGTTTTGTAGGCTGTGAGCCTAATATATGATTGAATGGCTTAAGAGCCAAAATGAAATAAAAATGCATGTTAGTTAAGGCTTAAAGTTAGGATTAAATTTTTTTGCAACTGTATTTTATTTGAATTCAACTTGTTCTTTATAAAATTAAAACTTTATATGTTTTGTAATGATTTCAGCGAATCAACCATTCACATTGGGTACATTTAGGAACACTTCTGAAGGGGGGATGTTGTTACACTGGATGGAAATATACCAGGTTTAATCGGGGCATCAAAATTAAAGTACACTTTAAGATTTTTCTAGGCCAGAGAGCTGTGCAACATTACGCGATCCGAAATTACCTTTTACGATATTCATGCGGTAATTCAAATTAGAAGCTTCAAGACTGACATAAACAGAAGGGATAAGAAGGAGGTGCTTCAATTTAGAATCCCTGATAGATCCTTGAAGGCTCATGGACGGTTGTAGAGTGAAACAGCAGAGGAAGGTTATGTTTGGGACAGGACAGAAAAGGTTCTATTTGTACAAAAACGGTATTGAAACCAATTTTTTTTTTATATCTTCCCTCAGACGTATTTTATTCAAATCTGGCTAACATTGTCGCCTCTTCTATATTTGTGTTTGAGTTGTTTTTGTATATGTAAAGAGAATATGAAATAATTTCTGTTCGCCTGAGCGAAGCAAAAGAGAACATAAATAAATTTCTTTTCGGTTACATTAATAATGTTTGGTGGAAAGTTGCTGTTCCTGGGGGGGGGGGGGGGGGAGGTCGAACGTGGTTGCTCCGGTTTTTGGGGAGGCGTGTGTGTTGATTCGATTATCCAGTTAGTACATATAACGTTGGTAAGATCTATTCATCACACTTATGTGCTTTATTAATCTAGATCTCTTTTGGGGTATATTTTGCGTCATGCAGTGATTCGGTCTAAGGGTATTTAGACTCGTGTTTTATGTTCTTTTGTCATTTGACAAAAGTTAGCCACAACTTATCAGTTTTCCAATTTTCTTATACCTTTATTTAATGAAACAGAAATATTTTGTAGATTGATGCTTAGTTTCTTTGAAGTAGATCTGATTCCTGGTCTTGAGTTTTTTTTGGTTAAGCCAATCCTGGGCATGCTATGTGGAATACAACTGCTAAAATCGCTCTCGAGATTTTTTTCCCTCTATATTCATAAATGAAAAACTGTTTTGTAGTGGTTCAGAGCTACATAGCTACATTTAGCGGAAATGTGATTGATGAAGTGTTTACAGATATTTCTATTTCTATTTATTTTGCACAGTTATACTTAAACAAGTCAATTTATTGTACGTTATAATTTGACACGTTTGCGTTAAGATTGTGAGTATGCGTCCGCCATTCATTTCGTTTACCTCGCAATTGCTGCAGACTTACAGGTTTCCATAGTTTTTTCAACATCATTGTTTTTTTTGCTTTTTTTTGTATTGTTTTTCCTGAGCGGCGAGGGTAGCATTATTGTGTTCATACATTTATTTCTGGAAGTCAAAACAAGTGACACATATAAACATCGTGTTAAAATACCTTCTTGTTCTGTGATATTTGATCAATTATTTTTTTTTATACATTGCAGAAGGAAGGTAAAGAGTTGCTACCATCGACGACACGTGTTTGTAAATTTATAGGTGAAATAAATGCGGTAAGCAAGCGCTTCTACGTGTGGACGCACCTAAGGACGCGTTTATATTTGTACCAATCAGTTTTATTAAATCTGGCTAACATTGTCGCCTCCTCTATATTTGTGTTTGAGTTGTTTTTGTATATGTAAAGAGAATATGAAATAATTTATGTTCGTCTGAGCGAAGAGAAAGAGAACATAATAGGTAATATCATTACTTCAAGTAAATGTTCTCAAATCAGGTGACTGCCACATCACGTGACAAGTCAAAACATAAAATCTAATCGTCCTCAATATTCAAATATTACCCATAGTTTACAATTATCTGATTTAAATAATGTCCCGAACATGAATCAATTTTTTTTAATTACAAAATATTGTTGATATTCCGATTGCGCATTTTAACTATACTTCGTTTTCTTAACACAAACTCAAACTCTAGGTCAAAGGGTCAGATTGAAAGGTGTCCTCGGGAAGATATTGTCACAGGAAAGGAAATACTTTGGAAATTATTATTTTTTGTTTCTCCAAATAAAAACTTAGGTCTATGATAAAGTAGTCAATTATTGCTCCTACTCAAAGGTAAAGATCAAAGAATAAAAAATTACTGGAACTTATCATGAGGACTTGTCTCCAGGCTTAAAATAACTGTGGCGGTTAGCTTTGAAGGATATCCGTACATTGTATTCCTAAAAAATAAAAAATAACTTACTTGTTGATCTCTTAAAATGTTCCATCTGTTTAATTGCTCATACTTCAGATATTTCTGCGTCCTTTTTGCTGATCCAAAACCTTAAAGTCATTTATACAGATCTGATGTACAGTTTTCTTGCACACTGCCAAAAATACTTGATGGTAATAATCCCATTGAAATTCTTTACGCCAATTAGCAGCGGTTTTAAAAAAAATCCATTCACTCTGCTCTGCGTTTCTTTCCTCATAAGTTTACAAAATCGTGATATTTGTTTCCGTGTATATCCTTATAATCAATAAATCCCCCCAAATCCTTTGTTAAAAAATTTCCCAATATTATGAAAGTATTAAATGATAACGAAAACCCTTCTATTGACTCTGTAACTTTTTTACATTGAAGGAAGCACCATGAAAATTCAAATTCCAAAAATAGAATTATTAATGGCATTTAACTGCATGTATTTTAAATTTACTTTATTATCTACAAGTATTTTATCCAGACGTAAATCTAAGGTAGCGGAGGACCTTAACGGAGTTTCTGCGACCTTCGATTATAAACAAAACAAAAATATATATATATAATCGATATATAAAAATAATATGTATAAACACACCGACTATTTGAATATTTAAGGGTACTTACCACAAACAAAAAATGGATACGCGGGTTGATATATATTTTTTTGACTGATTTTGATTTGTATTGATATAAATAATAAATCCCTGAAATATAAAGAAATCGTAGGTTTTCCTTGGTGCTTAGATTTGAGATTTTATTTTGCCTTTATATAATTCCATACAAAATTTTGCAAAATTTTTTAACTTTATGACAAAATCTTATAAGATTCTCCCACTCTACGTACTTGGTAAACATTATTCAGGTTACCAATTAAAATGTAAATCTATGAGTAATGATGTTGATTTCTGAAAAAAGTTTGTGTTATTTATCCTTAATTCTTATTCATATTGAATATTTCAGATTATTTCATGATTTTTTTTTAATCTCCTGTGCATTTAAAAATTCCATATGCTTGGACTGTTGACTTCACTACTAGGCTGCATATCTCGTATTACTAAGTTCTATATCAGTAATAAAGTATTTATTACTTTATAAAGATGAAAAGAAAAAAATCCAGCATGCCTGTTATTTGAAAAAAAAACGTTTATTTCTATTTATTTTCTTAAATAAATTTCCTCACCAATTGATATGAAGATGATGTTATCAATTGTCAAAATCAAAATGTAAGCATACCTGAGATTCTATTTTTTTCTTGTATGAAAAAGAGTGATAAAAATTTACATTGAAACTAGTTTAATAAGGAAACAACTGCTTAAATAGAAATTGGCTGGATTAGACATCATTCCGGATAAGGCAATATTCAACGTCAATTGAATTTATCTAAAAGAGGCAAACATTTACATAGTAATATTTACATTGTGATAGGGAAGTTTGGGAATAAGGATATAATTTCCGGATTTGACAATTGAGCTATCTTTATGGTCTCCTGTCAGTTTATGTAAACATCAGAATTCTCTCTATGTTTTATGGCCATGTGCTCAGTATATAATAATCACCAGTCTTTGTATGTAGCATTATCTTTGTAGTATATATTTGTTAAATAGAGAGGCATTCATTGATTATCATTTTCTTTTAAAGTTATTGGTTTTCTGGACAAATCATTTTGGTTTTAAATAACGCAATTACTGAGTCCTTCTGACCTGTTGTCTCAATGTATCACAATTACATATGTACAAGTATACAGGTAGACGCTAATTTGTCAGTCGATGTTTTTCACCAATATGTTTCCATTGCGTGTTTTCATAACAAAAAAATAGCCGACGTTGTAAGATAGTAATGCACGTACTGTAATGGGGTGTTTGCTTCCAAATGCACGATCCTTCTTGATTATATATCCAGGGAAGATGCCATAATAATTCAATAATTTACACAAAATATATACATGTAATCGTAAAATAGCATTTAAATGCTCAGAAGAAAATATTGCTTATTAGCCTCACATGTTGGAACTTCATTTCATTTACTAAGTTCATTACAAGTAGAGAATTTTGGAATTGTATGATGTAAAATCTGTTTCAAAACTGAAAGAAGAGTCTAGTGTGGTATTAAAGTTTCTCCAATGTCAGTTTTACTTAAAGGTCTGGGTTAAAGGAACCATATTGTTGTTACAAAAATAGATAATTTGTTGAAAAGAATATGCCTTTCATATTTGAAAGCATCAATCCCATCTCTTCAAAAGCTGTGGTCTAGAGTATTTTTTTAAAAGAAAGACAAACTCAAACTCAATCAAAGGGTCAAAAAGAAAGAAAATATTTTTGAAAGTATATTTTTTATCCTTCCAAACAAAAAAAAAATGGTCAATGAAAAATTGTCAAAAATTGCTTCAGCTTAAGGTCAAGGTCAAAAGGTGCTCATTTTTGGAATACATGTATATGAAAAGGTCTTGTCTCAAGGTATACATGTGTGAATTTCAGAAGCCTCAACATGAATTTGTTCCAAAAAAAAGACCAGTGTTAATGTTCTATTTAAAGCAGGTCAAAATCCAAGGCCAAAGTTTCAAACTTGTTAGGTACTCAACGAAAGGTTTAGTCACAAGGATTAAACTCATGAATCATTAAATCAAATCCCTTTACTAAGCAATAGTCAATGCCTTGGATAAAGTTTTCAATAACAGGTCAACTCAAAGTTTAAAATGTCAAATACTGTGGTTTCATCAATATCCGTTTGCATCAATTTTCGTGTGTTTTGTAAATTAGGCGTTTTCGAAAATACCTGATTTCGTGGACAAAACCATTACCTATACAAATGACTAAATTATTTCTTAATTCACTGAGCATTTAAATCCGTGGTTCTTTTCAACAACTACATTCTTGAAAATTGGTGCTCAGCGAATATTGATGAAACCACAGTAGTTGGTATCAAAGCAAAGGGTCTTGTCACTTGAAAAAACACTTGCCAAAAAAAGATTCTAGATACATAGAAAACGTTAAATACAAGTTAAGAATTCTGGACACAATGTGTGCGGGTATGTTAAGGAAGAATGTTATAAGTCAGTTTTCGGGAAATTTAGACTTTTTAAAGAAAATTAAGGTCGATAATTTACCAAAAACCGCTGATAAACGTAAAATATTCTTATTTACTGTTTAATGACAGAGTGTCTAACGC
Source organism: Saccostrea cuccullata (assembly GCF_032062105.1). Lineage (NCBI taxonomy): Eukaryota > Metazoa > Mollusca > Bivalvia > Ostreida > Ostreidae > Saccostrea > Saccostrea cuccullata. The sequence goes on from NW_026936746.1 coordinate 26,251, forward strand.
AACGACAGGCTCTAACACCACGGTATCAAGGGACATCTATTAATAGCGAAATTCTTCTTAATAAAAAAGCTAACAGGACAACAATACCCCGAATGTTTTTAATTTCTTTGAGTAAATAATGAAGTTGGAAAATATCGATTTTGCCTAAAAAGTACCGCTAGAATCCCACTGTCCCGTCAGTAAAATAATAATCCCATACATTTGCATGAAAACTTACCCGATGTTTTGAATTTTTTGTATGCGAACCGAAATTTTCCATGAAAGCATGCTTTACTAGAGATTCTAGCAGCAATTTCCAAGTCTTTTAGGAGGCAAATTTTTCCATACGTACAAATCTTATGTTTTGAAACATACAGCTCATTGTTTTTCTGCTGCATTACTTTTTGTCACAAATGACAGAGGAAATACCGACCTGGATACGTTTATAGCTGATTGTCGTCGCAAGAGAATATACATGTAATCAATGAAAAGAAGTTAGCATACCTGTTTTATTAAATGAACTCGATTTGAATTAAAGAAAATATTAATAATAATTGCTTTTAAACTCCCTTTTTACGTATCTTTGTACATGCCGTCTTAGCCGAATTCTCTTTACACCACATGATCATTCCAAAGTTACTTTTTGTACACATATGACGTCCATGGTACATGTAAATTTAAACCGAAAAGACAGAATACAGCATAACAAAATAAGAACATTTTATTTTTGTTAATGTTTACACGTGTCTATTTTTTTTCTTGTAGGGATGACAACCGGTTAGTCGATTAATTTAAATATATATTATTGTTGATGCCATTCTATTAATTTAGTAATTTATCAAAAACTCCTTATAACAATCTCGATATTTTTTATTTCGATCTCTTCTTTACATTTCAATCATCCAATTCATTTCAACTTTATGAAACTATGTATAAATTTATATTTATCGTGCAACCTTGTTCTAACAAAAATTTATATGCAGATTAAACATTTTCAGCTATTTATTGCACTATCTGATATTATCATAGATTTAAACCACCATTGTTCCATTATATGTTTGTAATTAAATATTCAGCTTGTATGTATCAAAATAACAAGACCACGTAGCCTTTATTTTTCTATGTTTTTTTTCTATTAATTTAGAAATGAGTGACGTGTTCTGTTAGATGAAGGGATTAAATCTTTTATTATTTTTAAGTTGATACCTATTTGTTCTTCTTTTTCTTACATCAAGGTATTTTAAAAAAAAAAATTGAACTAGAATATTGTCAACGACTGATATTTCAGAAGCAACTTCAAATTAAAATGAAATTCCATTTAGCACTCAAAGAGTAATTCATTTAAGCCATTTAAACTGAGATTTACATAAATTTAACCAAATGAATATCTCGCCTGTCCGAACGAATATCTAATACGTACAAGCGAACTTTCTAATTATTTCAAACAAATATTTAAATTGTTCCTACAAATATCTCAGCAAAACATTTCACAATCGGAGGGTTAGTGCTCAGATATAGCAAGATATTGAAGTATGGCTCATGTTCTACAGTCATTCAATGGAATTACATCATACCTTCAGGTAGACTGGACCAACGATTATGATCTAGAATTATTCCTTGACAGTGCTGGTTTTGATATGTTGGGTTGTGGGGCAGTTTTGAAAACTCATTGGTCATTCCTAAAATGGCCAAGTGAGTGGAAAGGGTCCAACATATTTAAGGACATTACATTCTTGGAGCTTGTTCCTATTGTCATGGCTTTCAATATTTGGGGTAAAAACTTAGAATTCAAACGGATCATACTTCACACTGATACTAAAGCCCTGGTCACCATTCTGAACTCAAAGACATCCAAATCAAGCAGGGTTATGCATTTATTTAGGTTATTAGTACATGTACTTCATGCGCTTTTACATAATATCCAGTTTAAGGGTCAACATATTGAGAGCATAAGAAATAAAAAAGCTGACTCTCTTTCTCGACAGTAATGCCTCAGATTTCAACGCTCCTTCCCAGAGGCGGATCCATTACCAACATAAATCCCTGCTTCCTTTATCCATATAATATACAGCAAAGAGTTGAACAGTTGTTAGGTTGTTTACTGTCTGAGAGCACGAAAAAATTATACATAGCTGCAGTTAATCAATTTAATTCTTTCCGTTGTATGAACCAGCGTGGGGAGGTCTGGCCCCCAGTTCCACAGGACTTGGTTGATTTTGTAGCATAAAAATTTCACATAAAAATTTTGCCCCAAGTACTGTTAGATCTTACATAGCGGGAATATCATTTTGTTGTAAGATTAATGGTCTGCAGGACACAACCAAATCATTCCCTCTTAATAAGATGCTCGTGGGATGGAGTAATACTTATGCTAAGACAGATACTCGCAAACCCATCACTTTAGACATACTAGTTAGAATGATTGCTTTACTTCTAAAATTGTGCCGGTGTAACGTTGAATTTTGACCCGGGTTGAAAATTGACCCGGGGGTCATTTTTCAACGTTGAATAATGAGACCAAAGGTGTTTAATTTAGACCCTAATCCGTTGAAAACTGAGCCGGGTCGTGGAATTTTGATCATGAAACCGGTTCAAAATTCAACAGCATAAAACACATACATGTATTTATGTCTTGTTTTTTCACAACTGTGATTTAATCCATAGGCGTCAGGAACGGGGTTGGGGGATGGGAGTAGAGATGCTTACTCCCTTTTTTGCAAGGATAGACATAATATGGGTATTGACCAATGTGAAATTGTTTCAGCCACCTCCCTACCGCTTTCAACAGGCACGTTACAGTGTAGTCAAAGAAGAAAAAGTAAGTGGTAGTGCTTTTAAAAAAAAGAAATTGGATCTTATCCCTTCCCTCCCCCCACAATAAGATTTTTGGGTTTGAACTACTTGTTGGGCAAAAGATAAATTTTCTTTTTCTTGTCATTTTTTTTTCAGATTTGTTTATTTTTAAATTACCCCCCCCCCCCCCCCCCCCCCCGCACTTTCAATTTGCTTCCGACACCAATATAATCAATACACACTTAATTTATTCTTAGAATAAAATATTTTTAAAAAGATATCTTAGCTTTCAAAGTTACACGTATAACTTAAAGTCGAAATATTTCACCTAATATTTATTTAAAAAGAAGTACATTTGTATATGTAAATACTGAATATTAGTAAACATAGTTACAAAATATATTGTGCCCAGGATACAATTTAGTTCAGAAATTTGTTTATTTATACTTTTTGTGCTAACAACATTTATTTTTATTTTAAAATTCGTAATATTAGTTTTTGGAAATGGTGTGAATTTTACGCATAATGCACTTAAGTTTTCATGCTTATTTAGTTATGCTCAACGTTCATAACTTAAAATGTCTAACTTGAAAACCGGACTTTTTCAAAATGAATGGTTAAGTGATTAATCGAACAGTTCAAGAACGAAACTCACAATTAATACATATTTATTTTGTTAGTTAGAGGAGGTAAAAGGGGAGGGGGGACTGATCTCCCCTTTTGGAGATTAGTACCATACTTGTATATTTTTGAAGAAAGTTTTTTTTATGTATTTTTTTTTAATCAAAAAAATGTTTGCCTTAGATAGATCATAAACAACCCTGACTTTCAGCATTATTTAATTTTTGTAATAAAGTAGCCAAAATATAACATTCCTTCCATCCAATTTTTCAATATTGGCTAGTTTCCCTTTCCACTTTTTGTTTGCTTGTTTTATTGTTTCGTTTATTTATTTTGTTTATGGTTTTTGTCACCATATTTCAGAGGGTTTGACACCACCGAGAAAAACTTTAGGATCCCCTCTCTCTCTCTCTCTTTCTCTCTCTCTCTCTGTCTCTCTCTCTCTCTGTTTCTTTCAAGAGGAATGCGCTTTTTAGGTGTACAAATCAAAAGAAGTTGCAAGGACGGTGCGTTTTTAGCTCACCTGAGCCAATGGCTCATGTGAGTTTTTCTGATCATTTTAATTGTTGATACCAAAGATGGTGGGAAGTGCAGCTTATAGTCCATCCCAGACTCTAACTCTGTGGGGCATTCTCAAGGTTATGCTCCGAAAACGATCGATTTTGAGGCCGAGATATTGATCTTTTCACAAATATAGCCTATCATTAAATTCATTTTGACCGATGTGTTTCATTGTAATTTTTAAGCTTTTAATTTTGATAATGTTTGTACTGAATTTGACTAGATGTATTGTTCTGCCCAACTGATCAATATAGTATATATATGACTCACTTTCTAGACACCAATTTTTCAAGAATTTTCGTTTTAGTCCTATTCATAGTTTTGTTGTTATTTGTGGATGTGGATTTTGGAGAGTATTGCCAAAAATAAAGTTGTCATGCATGAAGATAACTGAAATCAAAATGTACATATATAAGCGGGATGATCGGTTTATTTCTATTATCCTAAAAAGGGGCAAAATTGAAACCGAAATATAAATATAGAAATACTAATGAATCCCGTAAAACAACTTCCCAGTTCAAAAATGTTCAAACTCTGAGGTGGGGTCAATATTCAACAGTTTCTATTTTCAACTTGTCATCGAGGATAAGAAAAAAAATCAAGCTGTTGAAAAATGACCCCGGGTATAAATTATACGACTTTTGGTCTCAATTTTCAACGGAGAAAAGCACCCCTGGTTCAATATTCAACGTTGAAAAATGAACCCCGGGTCAATTTTCAACAGTGGTCAATATTCAACGTTACACCGCTCAACATATAAATCCATGTTGTTTAGTGCTATATTTCAACAGCCTTTTTTTGGCAAGTTTTGAATGGGTGAGCTGATTCAGAACTCTAAGGATAATCCTGGTCATTCTATTCAAATGGGTGACGTTCATGTAGTAAGCAATAAGTCAGTTGTCATACTATTGAGGCATTCAAAATCAGATCAGAAAGGTAAGGGTACAACAGTTCAATCGTCTCCTTCTCAGAAACCAGTTTGCCCGGTTCAAGTATTGCAAACAAATATGCGCGCAAGGCCAAATTTTCCAGGGGCTTTTTTCTGTCATATTTCAGGCTTACCAACTACGCGTTACCAGTTGAATCCATATTTATGAGAGTCATTCAGCAATTAGGCCTAGATAGGGAATTTTACAAAATTCACTCTTTTCGTATAGGGGCAGTCCCCAATGCATGGGCTAATGGCACAATTGTGCAAGAGATCTCGCGTATGTTTAGATAGAATTCTCGTTAGGGTCACAATGACTAGGGGGGCAGTATAAACTATAAGGTGTTTTTTTTTTGTTTCCATTGCATGCTTATAACATTTCACACTTGTCTTACCCTTATTACAGTGGAATCATTACTCTTATTTCTTTATATAGAGCGTAGAATATGTGTTGTCGGCTCGTCAAAAATAAAGAGAGCTTTTCTTCAAGCAGGAAATTCTAGTTTTGGTGCGAAGTTAGAGTAAGGGATATGGCAGGGAAAGGGGGGATGACATGGAGTAAAATTTGTCCATACATCAGGACTTTGCTAAAGATTGACGACTCTCCACACTTAGTAATTCATTGTAGTTGTAACAACATACCTGTTCCGGGAGGGGGTAAGTCTGTCGAGTTAAGGCGTCAAATAATTAGCACCCTACAGAGACTCACACAGCAGTTGCCTTGAACAATAATAGTATGGTCTCAAATTTTACCTCGGCTACATTGGAGTGGGGGGACATTCACCAACAAGCTATGGAGAAGATAAGAAAGCTCCTCAATAACAGTGACGCATCATTCTTTATAAGGGCCGGGGAGATACATTAGGTTCCCTGAGATCCAAACCGATTGTCCGGAGTTGTTTTTAGGTGACAAGGTACACCTCTCAAAATTGGGATCAATCAAGGTTACAGCAAGGGGTGCAGGCTTTTCTTTCAATTCCTGAATTAAAGGTTTCACCAACACAGGGTGAGTTTGGGCCATGGCTGCGCTATAACAAATTATGGGGTCATAGTGCTAGACATTTGCATAATATGACTGGGTTTTTTTTTTTTTGGAACTTGTATTTGCTTGAGACTAGTCCTTTAATTGGCGATGTATTTTCTCTTATTTGGGCAATGATTTTGCCCCAAAGATATTTGCATATTATTGGCAACTTGGGACTTATTATGATAGGTAATTAAAAGTAAGTTTTTCTGTCGGGGGGTTGTTTACTTTAGTTCTTTTTGCTTGCCTTACTGGTGGCGCAGACCATGTGTGACAGGTCTCGTCGCTGCTATTAGACACACCAGTAGAACTTTTTTATTGTCATTTAAATGAATATTTAAGTGCATTTTGGACTAGTCACGAAAGGCAAACATCTGTTCCAAGGGTTCCCTTTGCATTTTTAGGGGTCCCATCACTAGGCAATGTTTTGTTACCTCGGCTCGCTCATTTCAGCCGCCATGGCCCATTCAGCCAAAGAAAATAATTTCTTTAATTTTCTTTGCCTGTTTGTCATTGAATGCAACAAGACAACGAGTGCATTGGGCAATCCCTGTTATTTTCAGAAGTTTTTCATCTTTTGATAATGGGATTTAACCTGTTAAGGTTAAAGCCTTTTATCAAAAGGAAATACATTCACCTTATTCTTAATTTTGATCGAGTCCGGACATCAGCGTTTTTAGTCAGCCCGTATTGTATTATTCCACTCTTTCCCAGGTTTATTAGTGTAACCTTAATAGAACATTTAGCGTCAAAGCACATTGTGTCATCAGTCGGCGCAGAAACTGTCACACTCCCTCCCTATCCCTGTCAACAATAGTTGATGTAAATAGCCAATGTTAATAATACAGTGTTCCCTTTTGTTTAAAAGAACACCTCGTCACAGTCGCCCATTTTGTGTCAGACTTTATCAACCATCAATGGATCTGCGGCTATTAGGCTCACCAGTAGGACTTCCGAACTTTATTGTCATTTTAATGAATATTGTTAAGTGCATTTTGGACTAGTCACGAAAGGTGAACATCTGTTCCCAGGGTTCCCTTTGCATTTTTAGGAATGTCATTACAAGGCAATTTATTGATGCCTCGGCTCGCTCATTTCAGCGGCCGTGGTCCATATCGAAATCTTATATAAAGCTGGAACTATGAACTGTTTAATTTCATTTATTTTAGCAACAGTTGCACAAAAATTCCATAGATGTCTGCTGTTTCTCGTAGGTAAATGTACTGTTTTAAGTTGATTAAACTCTATAAAGAAATTTATTAGTAATGAAAAATGCATTTTTTTAATAATTTTCAGATAATTTTATCAACAAGTATTTAGTTATTTTACGGGAGTAATTAACGCAATAAAATTGATATTCATGAACTATATACTCCAAAAAAATTAATTTCGTGTGTAGAAATCTTAATAAATGTATATATAATAGCGCACTGCATTAATACATGTAAAGTGAGTCAACAGAATATGTATCTGCTACCGCTACATATTAACATGTGCGCTAAGCTCTCAGATATGTAAAAATATTAATCAGATGCTTAAAACCTCGAATTAATGTACGATCATTTAATGGTATTTTTTTTTCTTAGCAATACAAAACACAAAAATTGATAAAAAGATATAACTTTATACTAAAAACTGAAATACCTTGACAAAAAGAGTCCATATTCTGTGTGACGGGTTTTAAGGGGAGGCTTCCTCCTTCTCCGTATCTGATTCCACGGCTGGTGTTTCCAAAATTCTGTCTTTTTTCTGTCATGTATTTCTATTCTTTAGCAAGTTGACGAAATTTATAAATGTTCGTTTTCACTTTTTACCCAGAGTATCAGATAAAAAAAAATCTTACATGCATTTTCAATTTCACTGCCTCATCATTTCGCTGCAAATAATTTTATTAAAATGTAATGAATTGCTGCTAATGACATTAAAGAAATATTTCTAACCTTTATGACTTTGAATATTTTTGGCTATTTTGATGTAAATGACGATTTTTTCATTCTTTAATATACTGAAAGAAAGGTCAACTGAGGAGAAACATAGGTCAAATGCAGAATACACTAAAAAATTAATAATAATACAAGTAAGATCTCTGTGAATACCACAGCAGTTTAAAGAATTACAATATTAAACAGTACAAACTCAATATTAACCAAATATATTTTTAAGTACTACTGTAACAGTATATATAAATTATTTAATTTTGTTTCAAATGTTATTAGGTCGCCTGTGTGACGCAGTTGGTAGAGTGTTAGCTCTACATTCATGGAGTAAGGAATTTGTTCCTTTGTCATGAGTTGAATCCCACTGCGGGAATTTGATACTGGTCTTTCGGAAGTGACCATAAAATTCGAGGTCCCGTGTCGTAGTAGGTACTGGCAAGAAAAAGACTGCTCTTTGACCCCGAGCATCAAGTATACATCGAAATTTGAAGTCATCCAGCCTCAAGTGATGGCGTCAAAAATTCTCTATAAGAACTTGAGCAAATAAACAAATCAGTGATGCAATTTGTTTTTTATTGCCGTCCTTTATACATTTAGTGTGAGAACGGATCCCTTTTAACCGGAATACTCCGATATCTTATGGAAAGTCGTGACGTCATGATTCTCATTCGAGTCTCAAAGTTTTTTTTTTGGATAACAATAACATCCGAACTGTTCAGATGAATTCAAAAACAGAAAAAAAATGAATACTCTTATAGTATAGGAACAATTTCATACTTAAGTCTTCAAAACAATCATTGGGATAATAAAATTTGCGTCAAGGGACACAGTTGCATTTGCTTTAAAGTTAAGGCAAGACTATTATTTCGTATTTTTATTTACTGATCTAATATTTCATATTTGTATATGAAACAGATTATCTTCAAATGCGTTGTGCTAATGTGAGAACAATAAAAATCTAAATTGCTGTATTGCTTTACTTCAAAATAACTATGTGGTAAAAATCTAGTACAGCTTTAAACGAAGCTATCAAATTTATCAAATCCTCATCATATTTCTTAACCTCCCATACTTAATTCGTCATCCATTTGTCAGGGATGTGGTTTGTGGATCTTAGATCAATCTTTAAATCAGGATATTTAGATAATAAAGTGATATTTTGATTAACTTTTCTATTTCTATATATCTTTTTTTTCTAATTTGGTCCTCAGTAGCGATTTTGCACAAGTCTCATTGTTTAATTTCTTTGTTTCATTGCGTTACATTTTATTTGTTTCTTTGATATATTAGAAATATTATATTTTGCTTTCTTTTAGAAAAGAAAATATTAAGTAAATACTTTAAAGATGTATGATAATTCATTTACTAAGACTTTTATTTTATTTTTTCTTTTTACAAACGAATGGTGGATTTCAATATTTAGCATTCACAACAAATCACTCAAGGAAAATAAACACTCTTTAATGCGTTTGTTCAGTGGAATGTACTAAGGACTGATTATGATTTGTTACTCATTGTCGACCTTAAAGAAATGTTTTGAATTCCAACATCGTAATGAAGAAGTCATCTGCAGAAAGGAAATATTCTCTGCGTCAATTACAACACAACTCATACGTCAAAAGCCACAACTTTCTAAGAACAATTATGAATTTCAAAAAACGGTTTTCGGATAAATGGTTGGAAAACGATTTGAATACCTGATTCCTCGGTGACTTAGATCTTTAGAAGACATTTTGTCAATTTTATGACGCACATTTGACGATATACATCTTTTTTACGTCAGAGTCCTTTGAATTTAAGGGATCAAAAGTTTATCTATATATTAGGCAAAACTACAGGATTTTCCACCTTCATTCTTTTTTTTAAAATCAGAATTTTCCTTTGATGTAGATTTTTTTTCAGCCTAAATCGATTTTGTTGGGGGTATGACCATGTTTTTTTACCTTCTTTTTTTTTTAACTATCAGATGGTTGGTACCCTATTATACTTTGACAATATGACAAGGAGATTACAACTCTTTTCAAAATTTCTTGTTTTCTTATCAGTTTAATGTATTTAAATATAAATTCAAATTCCTGTTTAATTGCGCGTAGGAGTACAAGCGACATCAATTTATTTGATTATAATTAAGTGTATGCCTGTTTAGATAAATACGCATTAAATAAATATAATTCGCAGTAAATTAATGCCAAAAAAATGAAAAAAGAAACTGCAATCACAAAGCTTCGTTGCAAAGAGAATTGATGCGAATAAAATTTATTTCTAATTTTCTATACTAAATATATATAACTCGCAGTACATTAATGCCAAAAAAAAAAAAAATGAAAAAAAGAAACTGCAATCACAATGCATTCGTTGCAAAGAGAATTGATGCAAATAAAATTTATTTCTAATTTTGTGTACTAAATATATAATTCGCAGTAAATTAATGCGAAAAAATGAAAAAAGAAACTGCAATCACAATGCATTCGTTGGAAAGAGAATTGATGCGAATAAAATTTATCTCTAATTTTCTATACTAAATATATAATTCGCAGTAAATTAATGCCCCAAAAAAATGAAAAAAGAAACTCCAATCACAATGCATTCGTTGCAAAGAGAATTAATGCGAATAAAATTTATTTCTAATTTTCTATATGTGTATGTTATAAGGCTATAGCTAGTATAATGATGTCCCACCTGTGAGCAGTATATTTGACATGATTCTTTTTTTTTCTTTTTCAGCTCCTGATCCAGTCTGTTCGGATGGTATCGATTCCTACAAACCGGGACAAATATTTACCGATAGAGCAGGGCGGAAATGTAAATGCGGATATGATACAAAAATAACTTGCCCAGAAATAAACAGAGGTAGGGGCATACAGGGATAAAATCCACAGCGACTGTTATTTGCGTGAATACATTAGATGCAAATATCTACGTGTTTTTCTGGTATGTAGTAAACAAATCGCAGTAGTATTTTAATTTGACCAAACAAAATGCATATCTATATTTTAAAAATCAGGGGGTCGTAACATAAAGGCAACTTAAATCTAAGACCGTGCTTAAGTAGGACTTAAGTACAGTCTAAAACTTAAGACCATAACTAGAAGCGTGCTAAGATTTGGTAATCTTAGCAAAACTTAGGCGGCCGGTAGAGGTGACTTAAATATATCTTAACTTTCTTGTACTAAATTTAGAATTCTTTAATGTTGACTTTCGATGCTAAAATATTCCTCTATTCATATTATGCATAAAAGAAAATAATTATCTCTATTTGACGCTGATTGAAGAATTTTATTTTTTCGTTGGGGGGGGGGGGGGGTGCTGATCACTGATTCCAATATCACTCCCAACACAGCATACATGTAAATACAAAATTTTATTTTAGGGATATGTCTGAAATTAGTGGGACCTTGGCTATAGAAATAAATTGAACACAGTAATAAACCATGGATCTGTATTTTCACTTTGAAAAAATGAGTTGAAATGATTTGTTAAAAACAGAAAAGAAAGAGGATGATGACAGTAACAATAATATTATAAAAAATATCTGTAGAACGTGACAAGGGTGGATTTAGACAAAGCTCACTACAGCTCGTTTGAGAGAGAGAGAGAGAGAGAGAGAGAGAGAGAGAGAGAGAGAGAGAGAATTGCTGATAAGTGGAGACATACGAAAAAATATCCCGATTTTTTTTTTGTATCCTTGATTAAATTTCAAATGAGTATATCATAAAACTTCTGCAGTTTTTGCTTCTGACATGCATGGACTGATGCATAGCGAGGATTCAACATGTATTGAACTCTTTAGAGTTTCAATTTTAAGTAGATAGACGGTCGATTATCTTTTCTTGTCTGCGATAATGACAGGATAAGTGAACATTTGTCAAAACAATAGAGTTACAAAAGGTAAACTGAAAACATCTCAGGTGATAGAACAATTGACGTACATTTACAATGAACCACAAATCGCCACTTTCTGACCGTGCTGTATTTGTTTCCAAACATTCCGATTAATTTATAACACAATGATAATTTTAATACGAAATATATTCTATCATAACTAAAACCAGTAGGTAAAGACGTCAACTTCAATATGTAATAAATTTCACTGAATCACTTTTAGCAATATATCTATATAAAATAAGAAACCATAGGTTGACTCATATGAAATATTTTTAACATAAGTTTGACTTGGCTAAGACCGAGGTTAGTTCGCTTTATGTTACGGTTTAAGACATACTTAAATAGTACTTACACAGGTCCTAAGATTGTGCCTAAAATGTACTTACGACCCTACTTAAGTCAAAAACTTAGCAAGCTTTATGTTACGAGCCCCAGACCTGCACATACAAGCTACGGTACTTAAGTCTAAGACCGTGCTTAAGTAGGACTTAAGTACAGTCTTAAACTTAAGATCGTAACTAGAAGCGTACAAAGATTTGGAAAACTTAGGCCTCGGGGGCTCGTAACATAAAGCTTGCTAAGATTTTGACTTAAGTAGGGTCATAAGTAGGACTTAGGCACATTCTTAAGACCTTCCTAAGTACTACTTAAGTCAGTCTTATACCGTAACATAAAACAGACTAAGCTAGGTCTTAGCTAAGTCAGACTTAAGTCGAAAACATATGTTAGGAATATATTTTAAATTAGAGTTTAGATACATGTATATGTATATCAATTGACTATAAATTATATAAATGAAACATGAATCAACTGAATATGATTTTTAAAAGTAGAGATAAAATTAATTGGCAATTAGGTAATAATGTATTTAGTACTAAATTACTTCTATGAAATAATCTTAAAATTGGAAATGCTCAAGATAAGGATGTGGAAAGGACAGGGCTTTTTTTAAAACAGGAAGTGATGGACCACTCGGTGGATCAAATGATGCGGGGGTGGGGGGGGGGCAGATTTTCATTCTTATAAAGTTTAACACTGAGTATGTGAAGTTATAATCAGTAGTAATGATGCATCTAATACGATTTATTTTACTTGACATAATGGATCAAGTTCTGAAAAAAAATCCTGAATCCGCCCTTGCCGTGTTCAGTTGTTAGATAATTACATATCGTTTTGAGAAGTGTTCACTGCATGCGCTGGTTTCGTCGTTGTCGCAGGTCGCAGAAATGGCACGGAAACCGAATTTCTCCCAACTTGAAATCGAAACTATTATTGAGGAAGTCCAAAACAACAGTGATATCATAAATTCTTCCTTTTCAAACGTATCGACGAATGCAAGTAAGCAAAGACTATGGAGTGGCATTGCATCAAAGGTAAAGGATATTTATATCATTTTTTAACATAGGGATTATAACAAAAGAATAAAAATTATGAAGTCTAGAAAAAAACATTTTCCCCTTTTGTAATTCTTTTTGAATACCAACACGTCTTTTTTATACACCCGTTTTAATCAATTTCAGTTAGGGGGTGGGGGTGGTCAACGAAATATTTTTAGCTTTGGTGGGCACTACCAAGCAAATGTAATTGAAGAGAAAATTATGTCATCTCATGTAATTACTATTTTCAAAAAATTGGAGCCCACCTCCCTCCCCCAGTACCACCCCCGGGGTTATAATGCCATGATACATAATGTCTTGCGTTTAATTTGCATACAGAAGCTGAGTGATATATTAACAGTGTACAACATATATTTGTACCATATGATTTTTTTTAATAAGGGACTTTTAATACTAGTAGTTAATGCAGTATTACACTTTATAATATTTACAACATAACACTTAACGGTGAGCGCTGTCAGCGGTGTTGAAAGGACATCGGAAGATGTTCGGAAAAAATGGAGAAATGTATCTAGTGATACTAAGAAGAAATTGTCAATGGCTCGGAGGGAAGCAAGGAAGACTGGCGGAGGAGTGTCATCAGCGGAAGCGCTCACCAACACTGAGATAAAGATTGCTGAAACAATGGGTCAAACCGCCGTTGAGGGAATTCCCGGGGGATATGACACAGCTGCTTGCAGCACCCCTCAGTCTGTTGATATTGTCAATGAAGAAGACAGGTAAATCACATTCATTGTTGTTTATAATATCTTCATTTTTAATATCCCCGTGGGGATCCGGGTTAGAATAGGTCCTCAGTACCCCCTTGCTTGTCGTAAAAGGCGACTAAATGGGGCGATCCTTCGGATGAGACCGTATAAACCGAGGCCCCCTGTCGCAGCAGGTGTGGCACGATAAAGATCCCTCCCTGCTCAAAGGCCGTAAGTGCCGAGCATAGGCCTAAATTTGCAGCCCTTCACCGGCAATGGTGACGTCTCCATATCAGTGAAATATTCTGGAGAAGGACGTTAAACAGTATACAATCAATCAATCATTTATAATAAGATATTATTGAGATACATACTTTTGACAAATTAGTAAAACTTGTTAATGGACAGTGAATTACAAGATCAAAGTCAAAGTACATCCAGCCAATCAACTTGCAGTCACGGTGAATGTAGTAGGGAATCCTCATCCAGTGGTATCCACAAGAGCTCCAAAAGAAAGAGACCCTCAGCCTTTGATGGAGAGCAGGATCTTATTGAAATAGAAAAGGAGAGATTAGAGGTACTAAAAAATTAATTTACGATATCATGAATTTATTATGCTATGTGTTTTTTCTAAGAAATAACACTCAAACACAATTAAAGTGTCACTATCCATTGTAGATAGAGAAGAAGAGGTTGGAGATAGATGAAGAAAGACTGAAGATAGAGGAAAGAAGATGCCATTTAGAGGAAGAAAGAAATAGACGGGGATTTCTCGTTTGTAACGAAAACAGAAATGTAAAATACTTTATTTTACCTGCAGAGTTCAATGATTTCCAAAAAAATTATGTAAGTCTTAGTGCCAGATGCTGTCTTGTCTCTCTTCCGTCATTCACAATTCCATCATAGATAAGATTGTCATTAAACTCGATAGGTATCTCATTTTCTGGCAGAGGAATTCTTTTGTTTATGCACATATTGTGCAACACAGCTGTTGCAACAACAATCTGAAATTTAGCTTTATTTCATTAACGTTGCGGTGTTTTAAAGTCAAATAAATAATTCAATTACAATAATGTGTACCTTGCAGGCTTTTGTGGGATCAAATAATACAGGCCCACCGCTTTTATCAAGGCATCGGAAACGACCTTTCCACACTCCAAAACAGCGCTCGATTGTGTTTCTCGCTTTCATGTGACGTGTATTGTATCGAAATTCACTAGGTGTGGAAGGTTGTAGATATGGGGTCAGCATCCAGGGTCTGAGGGGGTATGCCGAATCTCCAAGAAGCCACCCTTCGCCTATTTCACCTAAATACAAATATTAATATATTTCATCTGTATTATCAAATTTGAGCTCGTTTCATATATATGTATATCAGATAGCATTTAAAAGTATGCTTAAAAGTCATTATATTCAATACTAATAATTACCACATTCACATAGCATTTAAAATTATGCTTAAAAGTTATTGTATTCAATACTTATACTTACCACTTTCAAACTTCAACGAAAGAGCAGAGTCTGTCCATATAAATGAATCATGTGAACTCCCAGGCCACTTGGCCACTAAATTTGTAAATCTGAGGTCGGAGTCACACACACCTTGTACATTTATAGAATGGAAGTTCTTTCTGTTGACATACAAATGTTCATCTTGTTTAGGCGTTCTAATAGGAACATGAGTTCCATCAATGCAACCCAAAATATTGGGAAACCTTGATAACTCGTGATAATTTTGCATTACTTTAATTTTCTCTGCATTGGAGTTTGGAAATATTATATACTCGTTTGCATGATTTGCAATACTCGTTGATACATCTGAAATTACCCTTGAAACTATCATTCTAGACATACCCTGAGCATCTCCTAAAACACTAAACAAACTACCTGTTGCATAGTATCGCAGAGCCGTGAGAACCGAGTAGAGACACTCAATGCGTGGTTTCTTTTTGTCTGACGTTCCACGTCGCATCTAACTAACTCACAGACTCTCTCTATCAAGTCTCTGTCGAGGCGATATCTCGAAATTAAATACTCATCGTCTTCTGTCTCCCCCAGAAACACCCTGTCTTGGAATGTCCTGTTCTTTCTAACATTTCTCAAGTGCACGTATAAGGCCGCCATACTCGTACAAGTGTTTACGTTAGTGAGTAGTGTTTATGACGTGTAAGCATCAATCCCAATGAAATAAAACTTTTGAATGTGTGTACCACAGTCTTATTTTGTACGATTAATAATGTTTATCAAAATTATTCTAATGAACAAATTATTAAAATTTATATACCTTGCTTTATTTTAACATGTACGTATATATTAATCATGTTTATTGAAAATAAAATTATCAAGGATGTATAATGCCGGAATTTAACGATATCTAATTCTAAATGTTTGTATGTGGTACTTAAGACATACTTAAGTCACCTCTACCGGCCGCCTAAGTCTTGCTTAAATTGTGAAATCTTAGCACGCCTCTAGTTACGGTCTTAAGGCTAAGAATGTACTTAAGTCCTACTTAAGCATAGTCTTAGACTTAAGTAACCTTTATGTTACGAGCCCCGGGACAATAAATTGAGAACAGACTCCAGTCAAAATTTTGATTTTGAATAGCTTATGACTTAAAATACATAGCTTTTGAAATTTTTTTTGTATTATGTAACAATTTTAACATATGGTAAAAAAAATTGTTTCCAATATCAAAATTATTTCAAAAGTTGTATTGATTTGAAATTCTGAAGTCTTTTCTCGGTTTATGGACTTGAGACCTTTTTAATTTGATAAAATTGACAGAATTTAAAATAGTTACCAAATACAAAGATTTATTTTGCAATTGATAACTGTTTTGGATCAGGTCAATAATAAATTATATATACTGTCAAGTATTTGACAAAAATAATGACTCACACGTTTAAGAATCAAATGTCAACTGTTCATAAATTTCAATTTAGACATACGATTGTGAAATTAGATAATAAGCTGTCAATATTCGAGGCTGTTTTTGGCATGCAATTTGATTTACATGTACAAGCACAAACATTTTTAACTCAACGAGATTTGCTGCAAATATCTTGAACAGGTGTGAGATGACTGGCCATAGATAATATATCATTTTTGCAGTGACAAATTTTAGAAATCAGTTTCCATAAATAAAGCTATAACCAAAGTAAACATTTTGATTTATATTTTCAAAATTATTTATATCTAGTCCTATATTACAGTTTCAATCATCTCGTAAAGTACATTGAAATTATTGCTTTTTTTCGATGTAAAATGAAGGTTCTCTTGAGTTGAAAGAGGAGTTTTTTGGATAGAATTGTAAACTTTTTAAATATCAAACATTTTCAATAAATTGACGTGAAAAAGACTACATGCTGATTTTTTAAGAAGATTTAGAATATTGTAAACCAATAGAAATAAACATCAGAAGATCTAAAATTATTTCAAAATGACCATCTATGCAATGCCATGTATATTTCAAACAAACATTATTTATTTTTATTTCGTTTAATTTACAGGATGCGTGTACCTAGGAAAACAATATAGAAATGGAATGATATTTCCTGCTGAAGACGGGTGTAATACATGTCGGTGTAAATTAACCGGACAGATACTGTGCTCAAGCAGGCAGTGCTTTCAGAAAGCTAGTAAGACTCATTCTTGAATATAATGGATGCAACGTTGATCGAGGCCTGGGATTATAAAACATCCCATGCCTATAGCAACGGTTTTCAGAGTTGGTTGGAGGAGGAGGAGGGGGCAGGGCAAAAAGTCGTAAAAAAATAAAATAAGAAACGCAAATGTTAACTTTTCAACTTCTAAAATCCTATGTTGTAACGTCGTTTTGAAGATTACGTATTGATCAGCTAAAAAAAATAATAAAGTTATGGTCAGACGTACAAATGCATTTTGATCAACTTCTTAAAAATGTAATTTTAAAAGTACATGTAACAAAATGTATAAAAATTGCTTATCGGTGAATTTTAGGGAAATAATGTTAATTTCTATTCTTTTATAAAGAAAGTGGGCGCACTAGATGGGCAGTCGGCAGGAATCACTGACACGAAACAATTCAGATTTAAATGTCCAAGCACGATGTAGTAATACATATCTTATACAATGAACCTAGAAACTTCACGAGAATGGATTTCTGCCTTATGTTTATTGATTTGTAGATAATTTGTTTTTCAATTAAAAGGTGTCATGAAAGATAAATTATCTATGCTGCAGACATTCAGTAGAATGTAATAGAAGTCTAATGCAAACTAATTTTTGTGCTCAGTTTTTAAATGCACTGAAAATATTGAATGTAACAGTACGATCGAAGTTTCTAGTTTTTATTAATATATTCAATATTTTTTCATCAGGGTAACTTTGTAGTTGCAAGTTCATGTATGTTTATCTCTATTTGGGAACGTTAGCACTATAATGAACAAAATCTGAACACATTGAAAAATAAAACAATTAATGTAAAATAATTTATGAAACATAATTAGTAACTATATTCAGAGTATTTTACGGAAGCCCAATAGTGCAAACCAAAAATGAATAAAGAAAAAACGAAAATATTAAATAAAGAGAAACGAAATTATTAAATAAAGAAAAACGAAATTAATATATAAAGAAAAACGAAATTATTAAATAAAGGAAAACGAAATTATTAAATAAAGAAAAACGAAATTAATATATAAAGAAAAACGAAATTATTAAATAAAGGAAAACGAAATTATTAAATAAAGAAAAACGAAATTAATATATAAAAGAAAAACTAAATTATTAAATAAAGGAAAACGAAATTATTAAATAAAGAAAAACGAAATTAATATATAAAGAAAAACGAAATTATTAAATAAAGGAAAACGAAATTATTAAATAAAGAAAAACGAAATTAATATATAAAGAGAAACGAAATTAATATATACAGAAAAAACGTAATTATTAAATAAAGAGAAACGAAATTATTAAATAAAGAAAAACGAAATTAATATATAAAGAAAAACGAAATTAATATATAAAGAAACACGGAATTAATATATAAAGAAAAACGAAATTATTAAATAGATCATTTTGTTTTTCTTTATTTAATAATTTCGTTTTCTACTTTTAATAATTTCGTTTTTCTTTATACATTAATTTCGTTTTTCAATTAGAAAACTGAAACTAAAGTAAGGAATTTAGAGATATGCAAGGTAAGGGCCTGAACCCATAAATCATTAGCGCACGCGTCTGTTAGACTTGATTTTGTTTCGACAATTTACAAGTGTGATGTTTGCCTTTGCACTCACCGACTCCCAAATCGAATGCATAATCATTACAATAATTGAATAGGGAGAATTTAACCTTTGATATCTAATAGTAATATGCTTAGATTTATGTTTTTATCTTACAATAACACGATGAATGTGAACTTAAGCCAGTCTCATAATTTGGCCAGTGATTAATTCGGTGAGATGTTTACGTTAAAAATTGGTTAACATTAGCTTTCTCAAATCCTCTGCTCGAAAGGTCTAATGATCAGCAAATAATGAATCTGGACACATAAATAATCACTTTGGACATGAACATTAAAGAGATTATCCTAATAAATTTCACAAATATTTAAGATAAACATGAAGGCTAAGATTACGTTAATTACAACTTTTTACTGTTGAATTTTTAACATTTATGTAATCCCCATGGCTTTACAGTACATGCATTAGAAAAAACGTATAATAATACGTAATATCGAACTTTGTGAGTTTGTTTGACATTGTAAAAAAATGTTTAAAGATAACAAGTGCAAAACTTAAAACAAGTCAAAGTGGTTACAATAAGTAGATTTTATTGATTGCTTACTATATTAGAAATAAAGCAAAACACTTCTGATTTCTTGGTCTTAATGAATGTCAAACTCTCAATCTGTATTATTCGTGTCAATGGTACTACATGACTGCTATAGTACTCGATTGACATATTCTAAATGGCATACTCTCAATCTGTATTTATAAATCAGTTATATTTGTGACCAAACAATGCCCACACTTGCACAAAACAAATCCCACAAAATAATCAAATCAATTTTCTCTTTATAGTTTCAACAACCTATGATTTATAGTACACAGATAGGACGCTAGGTTAAGTTTGAGGGAATTCAGTAATACGATACTCAAGGTCTTGATCATGACCTTCTCGCGATTCATGAGCTTTATTGGAATGTCATTAATTCTGTGCAAACAGAAACAGCCACCCTCGCTAAGTCCAGGCTTACTGACTCCAACAATGATGTGGGGATATGACACAACATATGAACAAAATTGAATAGTTTATGAATTGTTCACGGAAATGGGAATGTTCGGCCGTGTGTACATATTTTTTCTACGTTTGTTAATTTGACATTCATATGATCTTTATTTTTTTCATTTCCACTACACATTTGTAATTTTGATATAAGGCGTAAAGAGTTACGAGGTGATGCTTTATAGCATGTGCGCTTTATGGAATGATTCATGGGTTCAGGTTGCACAACAATATTACATCCTGCGATATATTTTTACCAAAAATGCGCAAGTTGGAGTAGGTGTAATTAATTCAAAACAAACTTCTCAGAAGTTTCCTTTTCAGATCTTGTAAAACCATTCTTTATAAAGATTTTAGTACCAAAAAATACATAGCCATCCTGCAAGGCACACAAGGCAAACAAGGTGTTTGAAAATGCAGTCCAGGGCCTAATCACTCCCCACACTTGACAGTATGTAGAAAAATCAGCACGCCCTAAATCTTAATAAATCCAGTCGATACAGGAAGTTTACATGTTGATTTTCATCTCATAAAAAAATTCAGCTCCAGTCTCGTATAAAAATGCCAGAATCGGAAGGGAAGATTCCGGGATTATTTTGCGTCAGCCATGATTTACTGTTACGACACCTGCAGGCCCTTACCATGCACATATTTAAATTCCGTATTTTAGTTTCAGTTTTCTACTTGAAAAACGAAATTAATATATAAAGAGAAACGGAATTTATATATAAAGAAAAACGAAATAATTAAAAGTAGAAAACGAAATTATTAAATAAAGAAAAACGAAATTATTAAATAGAGAGAAACGAAATTAATATATAAAGAAAAACGAAATTAATATATAAAGATAAACGAAATTATTAAATAAAGAAAAACGAACTGATTTATTTATTAATTTCGTTTTTCTTTTTGTAATAATTTCGTTTTTCTTTATATATTAATTTCGTTTTTCTTTTTTTAATAATTTCGTTTCCGTTTATATAATAATTTCGTTTTTCTTTATATATTAATTTCGTTTCTCTTTATATATTAATTTCGTTTTTCTTTATTTATTTTTGGTTTGCACTATTGGGCTTCCGTAGTATTTCTTTCAGTACCAATTCAAAAATTATAAGCAAAAAGATTTTAAAAAAATAAAATATAAAAATCACTGTATTCGAACCTAAAATGCAGCTTCGATATAGCTTGAATCCAGCGACAAACCAATGTAGCTACCGCGGGACACTATACGTAGCTAGTATTTATATCATTATTTAAAGCCAAAGCCTTATACAATTGGACTTTGTCAATTTTCTACCAGAAAATAAATGGAAAAAGTTTAGATTTTGGTATTTCTGGGTCGTCTCTCCATTTTTTAAACAACTGGAATAAATTTTACGGTTAAAAATACACCGATAACACATTTAAAATTCATGGAGAGAAGACCCAGAAACAACGAAATTAATGAAAAACGGCTACAAATGAGTCGATTTTTGCATCATTTGACTCCTACGGCTATATTCAGGTGCATATTCAAATAAAATCAAACATATTTAACTGAATATTTGCCCATTTTACATTCACCTACAACACATTCATTGGCTATGTTTTGAAAAAAATATATAAATCAATGATATTTTTTTATTCTTTTCATGACCCACTTTTCCTGCCGAATTGCCATCTTAAGCGCCCACTTTCTTTCAGCGTGTCAGCATTTAGGCGTTGTATACAGAGCGGGTGATACCTTTAAGAAAGTGGATAGCTGTAACTCATGCACATGTCTAGTAACGGGAAAAGTCAAGTGCACAGAAAACAAGTGCTTTCCAGGTACATTATAGTTATCTAATTTTGTTTTATTTTATAAAGCACATGTTTGTAGTGGGGAAAAGTTTTTTCTTGTGTAAGTTAAAGAAATCATTTGCCCACAATTCTTTGAACAAAAAATGTGAAGAAATCATATATTTAAAAAACAAATCCAACACCATTAGCTGTATACATGTACATGCACTTGAAAATCACATAAAAAATCATGACATGTTTCTGCATTAAAAAATAATAAAAGCAATTTTTACATATACGTATAAAGTAAATTGCATTATGACATCTATTCATTCAACAAATTGTCGACATGAAGGCAAAACCTATAAAGCTGGTGCTGTATTCCCAAAGGGGGATAACTGCAACAGATGTACGTGTATGGTGACCGGCTCGTTACATTGTACAACGGACTCCTGTGCCCCGAGTAAGACAGATTTTTTAAAACCCCTGTTCTTATATATTTTTTTAAAGACATAAATTGAAAATCGTAAAAATCTTCCTTTATTTTACGAGGGTTGTCCCAAAAAGTCGTAGACAGGTAAAACAGTTCTGTTTCTCTTTGCTTAAGTACATTTCTTTCCTTGTCATAGCAAAGAGTAACATTTTATGATCATGCACTTCAAGTTTCATGATGATATCACATCTTATAAGAAAATTATGAAAAAATAAAGAAAGAATATAAGTGTACACCGGCGCACGAAAGAAAGAGTAAATTACGTCTGTTATAACGCCATGATCTCTTTGTCTGCTTCACTAGCGGGTATTAACATTAAATAATTTTTTTAAGTGAAAGACCACTCTTGATTAACAGACATATTTAAATTCACTACTGTCCGTTTGTTTTTTACTTGTTTTTTTTAAGCAGATTCAAATTTCAGTCGACATTTAGTCGAAAAATCGCCTTACATTGTAGGCAGCAGAGAATACAAATTGTTTGACGTCGTTTGCGGTCCAGATTTTTCCAAATTATCTGCGTTTATCAAACAGTACATGCCGTAATTAACCATTTTCGGTACAGAAGAAAAACTCATTGAATATCGTGCGATTTAAAAATAACTTCATTATTAAAATCTGGTGTGTAATGTCACTTCTTTACTCTTTTTCCCGTCTCTGATGTATATAAACCATATCCAACACAATTTATTACATCTCAGTGCGCCGACTACGCGTTTGACGACGTCATTTTCATCAAACTCAATTTCATCGATACTATGAAAATCATGACACCAATCTTCTGTTTCTAAGGATATTTATATGAAATTTTGACATGATATTAAGATGTTTTTTCTGGTTTCAGTGATTTAAATTTGAGTTCAATGTATTACATAGTACTAAAGAAATAAAAGCAAATGTAATAGTTATATGCGTAAATTATTCCGAATTTTGTCCGTGCGCCGACAGGCCTTATCCGTCTTCATATAAATCGTCTTAATATTATTAATATGAAAGATATGTATTTAAAAATTCACAGTTTTAAAGAACATGGACTATATTATGTCTTTGTAAAATTTGGTAAGTATTGGGTGCATGATTAAAAAATTATAAACATTGTCTACGACTTTTTGGGACAACCCTCGTACGCGTACATGTTAATGAATCACATTTGATGGGCTTAACTTCCATTGTATTTACAAAATACATGCATTAATTCCAAAATAAAATTTTTGGTCCTGGCCCGGGATTATTAAGCATCTAAGCTGAAAAGTCAAAGAATGCATTTACTGGTAAAATAACTTAGACTTTAAGCAGTCCAAAACGAAATGCTTTAATTCCATTTTGGCAACATCAATCTGCAAATTAAGAATTTTATTTAACAAAATTTATTTTTTTTTTATAGATGATTGAAAGTTTGTCTGTTTCATGATCCTGCATGGGGCCTGGCTTTGTTAGATTGCTCTAAATACCTTAAAGATCATTCTAATATAAAATAAGTAAATTTCACTTTATTTCTTTTCTACAGAATGTGAGCACAGAGGTAAACGGTACGATGCTGGATCAAGCTTCCGCAAAGGTGATGGTTGTAATGACTGCAGGTGTCTACCTGGAGGGATCATACAATGTACAAACAAAAAATGTTACCCAGGTATGTTGTCAAATAAGTTCATCTTACACAGAAATGTCAGAATCCCGTTTGAAGTCTGACCGACGCAAATTCTTAAATAATCTGTTTCTTTTATAAGTCATTTAAACGGTTTGTTTGTGATTGAGGGAAGGGGGTCCGGGGGAAAGGGGTTCACATGGTCCTTAGATATTGATCGGGGTGGTCCAAGGGGATGGGGTTCGGGCAGGCTGTATCAATCATTGCTTTGTTATATTTTGCATTCAAGAATACAATATGGCATTCAGACAGCCAAGGCCACCCCCCACCCCCCCCCCACCCCTCAAAAGGACTTTTTAGCAAAATTTAGAATATTGTATTTTCATCGTGTGTTATTTTATATTTTACAGATTGTGTTTATCGCGGAGAAGGTTTCATGAAAGGCGACATGTTTGACAAGGGAGACCACTGCAATATGTGTAAATGTATGGCCGACGGAACTCTGCAGTGATCAACCAAATCCTGTTTCAAAGGTGAGCTCTCTCTCTCTCTCTCTCTTTCTCTCTCTCTCAGAATATGAACACTTGTTTTGACTGATTTTGGTACTGGTTTGAAAAAAACATTTGATCGCTGTCGCGATGAGATCTGCGATCTATAGTTTTCAATGTACAGTGAGTTTATGCAAAGTTTTGTTTTAACAGATTGTCATCATAGAGGCGTAATCTACAAGGCTGGCCAAAGCTTTAAGGTAGACAAATGTAACACGTGTTGGTGTATGGTGACCGGAAAACTCAGCTGTACAGAGATGTCATGTTACCCAGGTATGTCATACATGTATAAAGCTAGCTTATAGCATATGCCCTTCACTAAAAGCTATTCAACTTAAACTGTATTTAGGCTCATCGTTAAGACATTATTACACATGGAAAAAATACAAATATTTCTGCGTTTTCCGATCATGATAAGGTGCACATGCCGGGTGCGGGTGTCATCAGTCGACAGGGGAAGTGTTTTCTTCCAAAGCACTTGATCCAACTTCTGATAATTTTAAAGTTATGCTGACCATACTTTCCTGAGTGCTCAGTTCCTGATTTTTATTGCTTAACAAGTAACAGCTTTTTAAAAAGCTTGCCTGACTAAATCAATCAATTTATCTGCATGAAGAGTGATAACCCTTTTGAGCAATACTTTGTGGGTTTAAAAAATATCCTAACTTTATATTTTGAGAAACTTATGTAATTGAAATCTTGATTTTACTGAACTTGTAGAAGAATCATCTCTACACTGCATACTAAAGAACTTTGTAGTTAAAGGGGGGGGGGGTTTGCAAGTGGAGTGATCTGCCCTTGGATCTAAATTGATTTCAAGCTACATTGTAACACCTATTATAAAATCTGTTATCAAATCACGCATTTTGAACATTTTAAAAGATGGATATAATTAAAAACACAATTTGTTGGAGTGTATTTTCTCCTCTGAAGTAAACAGTAGTAATGTGTGTTCATTATTTTTTTTTCTTAAAAGGGGAGGGGGTGACACTATCATATAATACGTGATATATTGAGAGTGAAATAAGTAAATTCAATAGTTAGGCTTTGTAGAAAGAAATATCCAAGATTATTCACTACTTTTTTATTTATCGTATGCATCTGAACAAAGACATATAATAGATCATGCATCTGGAGACGATGGCTTGAACTGCGTTGTTTATTATTATTGGACTCGTCCATTTATGGAATAAACCAACCGCGGGATCGGTAAACTAAAAAACATCATTTCTTTAGTGTTACATGTCCATATACCACGCATACTGATGAATACGATATGTTGTTTTAAAGAATGGTATAAAACTTGTAGATAGAATTTCTGAAGCATTAGAAGGAAGTTAAAAGGACAAACTTTATTTAATTCCCTGGAAGGCACCCATTCATACAATAGAACAATCCAAGGAAAAGGCGCGAAGATAGCTTACTAGTGACATTTGGCGCTAAAAGAGCTATTCACCCCTTTCGTACAATATAAATGGACTGATCCAGTAGTATAGAAATGCAGAAAAAGGGATACACGGACATGTTGAAACGGCAAATCATATGGAATAATCTGTTCCATGCAACAAGATTAAAGGAAGTAAACACTGCAGTGTTTCGCATCAGTAATATCTTTCTTATTTCTGAAAACGGTTTCTTTTAAAATGCAGGTAAAGAATTCCAATGTAAATCAGCTTGCACAAAATCTAGCTATTTAGATATGGTCGCACATTTTCGGATCTTGGAAATATCAATCCTTATACTGCCTGACGCCGTGACGTCAGGCAATAAGTTGACTTTTTTGTTTGATTTCGGTTTTCTATACCGCCATATTTATTGAGTCTATAAAGAATTCGTGTTATATTGTCTGTGATTTTTCAAACTTTAGTGAACATCAGCACAAATGCCGCCTCAAATTTCCAGTATATGTGTTTCTATATATAAAACAACTACTTCTGAAATAAGTTTGTTGCTGGAATGCCGCCTCAAGTTTCCTGTATATATGTAACTTTATACAGAAACAATGCTAACTCTGAAATAAGTGTGTTCCTATCATTTAAATATCTAGGTATAAAACTCATATAAACATACAAAATTCATAAAAATTATTTAAACCTATCTTCTTTTCTATTCACAGACTGTACGTATTTGGGAAAATCACACAAATCCGGTGATATTTTTCCTAAAGGAGACGACTGCAATTAGGAACCTGCTCCGATTATCTTTTCTTTAGAGGGCGCCACAGGCAAACACGGTCCTGTATCGGAACACCCTCGCGCCTTATCAGTAGTTACCGATCGAAGAAAAACGTAAACAATCTGCTGTCAAACACATGCTCGTAAAACATGCCTGAAACTTGTTGTTGTGTGCCGAATTGTAGTAATCGGGGTGGCCATATATTTCCAACAGATCCGTTAAGAAGAAAAGCATGGATACACGCAATAAAACGTGGTGAAACTCGTTTTCAAAGCTGGACTCCGTCAACTCATGCTGTTGTTTGCAGAGCACATTTTAAATCAGACGACTATTTGACTGAAACCCAGCATGGTAACAATATTTATTTATTTATTTTGAAATCTTTGATAAGCATGTGCAAAGTAATGTTAATAGATTTTATTCTGAGCAATGTTTATGCCTTATTTGCTTAGATGAAATGCACTAAAATATCGAATCCCTTGTTTACCTCTCATACGAAGTAATCTGATAACGTTACAGACACTGCCACATGCAGACTCCCCACTGACAACTTCAATTACTGGTCATTTATTACAAACGCATTATCTTTTAACAATATAAACACAAGGCATGTCTAAAAGAACACATGCTGTTGCCTGATAATTTATGCATATCTACCAGTACAAGATACTGTGTTTTGACATTGATGTCTAATTAGCACCCTGCTTAAAAACAAATTTGACCTGTTTAGTTGAATTAATAAACACATGGGCATGTTTTGTAACATCAATTTTATAACAATAATACTTGTAATAATAAAAATATTTTAGTAAATTTATATTTGTTTTATTTGCTTTAAAAAGTTAGTTCAAATTATAAATTAATTATTTAATAAATAATCTAGTACTATGAACAAGTATTGATATATTAAATAATTTAATTCTTAGGAACTACTCCTTTAAGTAAAAGATTGAAGAAAACTGCAGTGCCAAGCATTTTTCCCTGGGTAGAGCCAAGTCCACATTCACATGAACGAGCCGACAGAGCCAAGTCCAGAGGCATCAAACGAAAACTAGCAGAAGAATTTTCTGCTTCGTCTTCCATAGATGAATTCATCTATACATCAGCTGATGATCTGCAAGTATCCGAGGAAATTGTATCTAACTCTACCCAAATTATGGCTGAAGAAATTCAAGTCACTGTTCAGAAATCTGACGTTAAATTTTTTGATGTACAGACACAAACTCCTCGGTATCCCCCAATGAGTATTGAAAACTTTACAAATGATGATGCTGGAGTAAATTTCTATACTGGATTGGAAACTCTAACTAAATTTTATTTTGTTTTAAGAACCTTAGGACCCGCAGCTCACTGTTTGAATTATATTTATCATAAGGTTTCAAACATAAGTGTTCCTGACCAATTTTTCTTAGTCCTCTGCAAGTTACGGCGCCATACGACCAATTTTGAACTTTCAAGATTATTTGGAGTTTCCGAAAAGACTGTATCAAATATATTTTTTACATGGATTTTATTCATGAGTAAGCAATGGCAGGAAATCGACATTTGGCCTACAAAGTATCTTGTAAAATATTACTGTCCATCAGATTTTAAAACAAAATTTCCAAATACTAGAGTGATAATAGATGGCACAGAGTGTCCAATTAAAAGACCAAAGTTACCAAAGCCACAGCAAACAACGTATTCTACCTATAAAAACCGTGACACGGTAAAAGTTCTTGTAGGAGCGACACCAGGTGGATTAACATCTTATATTTCTACAGCTTATGGGGGATCCACAAGTGACCGTCAAATAGTTGAAAGAAGTAGGCTGTTAGAAATGTGCAATTCTGGAGATTCAATAATGGCGGACAAAGGTTTCAATGTGCAGGATATGTTTGTACACAGGAACATTCAAATAAATACACCAACATTTTTCAAAAAGAAAAACAGAATGTCATGTGCTACTGTGATTGAGGACCGAAAAATATCCAGCAAACGTGTGCACATTGAGAGGATCATTGGACTTGCAAAAACATTCAAAATTCTGACTGAGCCTATGAATAGTTCTGAAACAAAACTTTCTTCAGAAATAATCTATGTTTGTTTCATGTTGTGTAATTTTAAGAATTGCATAGTGCCATCTTATGCATAACTTGGTATCAAAAATGACATAATAAGAGAAAAAAGTCTTTATTTCATTTTTCTTTATTGCAACTACATTTTCCATCATATGTCTTGAAAAAAGTTTTTTCCAATAGAGCAGACTTAAAAAAATCTTCATAGAATTCATTCAATTTTTTCTTCATCTCATCAATAAATTTATCATCCCTTTCTATTGCAAAGAACAAAAAGTCATTGAAAGTATACACAACAAATATACACTCATTTTTCTCTGCACAGTAAAGTTGTCCTTGGACCTGATAGTAATAGTCATGGGTTTTATTCAAATAAAATTTACTTCCAGACTGCTTGATATAAGGAACTGTTTTTGAGGAAATAAAACTGTTTCTTGCCACATATGGACACTTAACTTCAATCAAGGTGTCATCGTCAATAATACCATCTGGGGTTGCTGCTAAATGAGGGGAGTCCAGACTGACACAAATTCCACTATTGTAAACTGTGCGTCCCGAAATTTCCTGGTACTTCTTCACAGCTTCTTTTTCGTATTTTCTTCCATGAAGAATAGGTTTAGCATTAATTTTTTGTGCCTTTGTTGTTAAAAAGTCAGCAAGTTTCACCTTATCAGTTCGATCAGTTGCTTTACATATTCTCCCGAATACCGAAGAATGAAGACGTTTGCAACGTTCCTCAAACCAAAGGTCGTTGGCCGCTTGTGTAGCTGTTTTTATCATAACTTGACGTGCATTCTCCTCTGAAATTTCTGATACATTTAAAAGTTTCAAATGATTTTTACTAAACGTGTCTTTTAGATAGTCATGGTCCAGGTTGTAAGCTTTCATGTTTACAGGCTCATACAGCTGAAAAATTGGAGTCTTACTAATACCTGGGTAATTCAAGCACACATTTCTAAAGTAAGACTGGTATCCCGGATTGCCTCTAAATTCAACTGGACGAGGGTCATAGTCATTATTGCATACTTCGTCACAGCCTGGCATGTCCAACTGTCTTGCTTTCATAGGGCTTCCTTTATGGGGCTTAGCACGATGAAAAGTTTGTAACCTCTGTGTGCAGGTGAGTTCTGTTTTGTATGTCCCATGCTTAACAAAATCTGCACATGAAAAAAGTACAGCACAGACATGCTTGCAATGTGCATCGGGTCCCATGCCTGCCGCACATTCACATTGAGACTCTATAACACTTCTGTCTTTTCCTATCATAATGTCAACAACATATTTCACAGACTTCATCATTGAAGCTTTTACACTACTTCTAACGAACCAATTTGAATCATGAAATGTCACCCTCACATACTGGATAAACCCATCGTTGTACATATCCCTTCCTTTCTTATCAGTTGTCTTATTAAACTTCGACAAGAAAGTGGAAATTTCTGCCTCTGTGCAACCTGGAAAGGTCTTGTCACCATGAAGGTCCTTGTAGAGTTGTGGATCTGGCGTCATCATCATAAATTCAGGTCCATAAACATCGGTCTTAGCACAATGTGCATTTCTTCTGTAGGCTTCAAGTCTGCAATAAAATAAGCATATTTAATTCTTTTTCATGTATATTTTGAGTGAAACATAGCTGCAACAATCAGGAAATAATAATACTGCTTCATAATAAAAATGTAGAGAAGTATTCTTATTTTACTGCAAGCACCAAGCAATATGAGATCGATGTTAGAATTACCGAGGAAATTCAAGTTAAAAATCTAACACGCTAAAGTTGCAGATTATTTAAGAATAAGATTCTTAAACGAGATAATTCTGATATTTACTGTCAATTTAACTTAATGTTAATCTTTTACACACCATTGATAATTATTTACTGTGTTATTAATAATGTTTACTTGGATTTGCATGAAAACATCGTATGTTTATTTACCTCTCCACAAGTTCCCACTTCCTTCCTGATTTCTTTGCTCCAAACTTTTCTAACTCGTTCTTAAGTTCAGGTATAGTCATATCACCACAATTAGATGCCATAGTAAATTAAGGATTGTAACTGAAACGTGTGTGCTTTCCGATATCGTATTCGAGAATGGATGCTGATTATCCATCTTCACAGGTTTTATCACTTTTGTAATGGACCGCATTTTCCTGTGGCGCCCCCTACCGATACAAGATAAGATAACCGACTCCGGTTCCCCATTCATGCACCTGTACCGACACCGGTGACGTCACCTGTCTATGTTGCACCTCAATTTTTCTCGGCAATTAAAGGTAGGTTTGAGCCACCTTAATTCCATCATTTTTAAATATATTGTACAAAATTCCAAATGTTCACCGTAAATTGATTATAAGATCGAGGATAAAAGTACATGTAATATGAGATATACATGGTATATATGTTACAAATAAAATGCTCTTTAAAAAAAAATAAATTTCTATTTCACAACCATGCAAAAAAAAAAGTATAAGTTATTTTCTATTTAACAACCATACATTAGGAAAGTATAAAAGTTATTTATTTGAAAGAAAAATTAATAAAGCTTGTGTGTACATAAAAAAAATTCTTTGTGAAATGAATATGAATTGCATTTTTTTTTTTTTTTTGTGTATTTCAGATGTTCCTGTAAAATGTTTGTATAACAACATGCATTACAATATCGGAGAACAATCTACATCACTGGACGGTTGTAATTTATGCACCTGTCAATCAAACGGCGAAATGAAATGTACAGGCAATAAATGTAATAACGGTAAGTTTTACAGTAAATTTTACAACAGTCCAGTTGTACATGTACAGTCTTTGTTGTACACTACAGTCAATAAATCAATGAGTATATTAAATTAATGTACATAGAACTAGAGCAAAGCTCGTTGCAAAGCAACGAGTAGGTCTTCCGTCCTGTTTTGACCGGAAGTGACGTCAACAAAAGAAAACAATGAGCTTAGTCGTCTCCAGTCACTTCATAATTTCAATTTTGCATCAAAACCTTAAAAAATAAGCTATTTCTGGCTGTTTCCGGTTTGACCGGAAGTGATGTCCACTGACAGAAAATTAAGTTTTATGCTTCCAGTGACATATGTTACCCAAAAAATTGTCAAGAACGGCAAAAATATGCATTTTCTGACGACTTCCGGTTTAACCGGAAGTGACATCGCCAGACGCATTTTGATGACTTCAATAGATTAAGCTTGACATTTTGAACAACTTTGCTTCTTGGACGTATTACAAATTCTCAATACTTTTTGAGATACCTGGAAAAAAATTTTGGCCCCTCTAGATCCCTTAATTTAGGGGTCAGCCCTTTTTTCTAGATATCATTTAAAAGATCTTGTAATTCTGCACAAATTTTGTTCTATATGTTTTAACAAAATATTTTTAGTTTAGAAGATAAAAAGCAAAATATGTGTAAATTTTCGCTCTTTCAGGCGTTCTAATTTTTGACCCCAATATAGCACCATTTTGAATAGAGAAATCGAAAAACAAAAACCGCCATGCACAACTTCAATCCTTCTGTTGTGTAAAATCAGTAAAATTTCTGCTCCAGCTTTTCCCATCTCCGAGCCTTTGTCTGGAAATGAAAGCCTATACATTTTCGTTTAAAGGGAAATAACTCAAAACCGGAAGTGAATTTTTGGAATGCTAGAAGAAAATTCTGATAGAGTTTAGTAACGTCTATAAACTCTGAAAATTTGAGCAAAATCCATTGAGAAATGAGTGAAATATGAGGCCTCAAAGTTGGCGTCTAGGAAAAGGAAAAAAAAAAGAATAATAAGAATAATCTTAATCATCAGAATCGGTAAAAGGTCTTCCGTTGGAAACGGAAGACCTTAAAAATGGTAAATTTTACAAAACTGTAATTTATAAGTTGAACTGTCGGTAAATGAAAGAAGAATTATTACATGTTATAGTAATTATTAATTTTTTGAAAAAAAAAAAGGTATTTATTAATAGCTTTCACATTTATTTCCTTTATTTTCAGATGACAAGTGATTGGACCATGCTGTCTACAAGTTAAAGAATTCCAATAACCATCCACATTTGTTTTATATTTATTTTCATCTAGTTCATTTTTTTCAATGCATACAATGTATGTAACCTAAACCTTTGACTTTCAAATAAAATATGCAGTCTGTTTTGTGTAGATTTTATGCCTTTTTTATTCAAACCTTTTCATCATATAGGAAGCACATTCTTAGATTTAGCTTCTACATACAACTGTCTGTGTAAATCAGATCTCATAAAATCAGAATTAAATAATTTGAGAATAAATATCACCAATAGTGGCAATAAAAGTGTCAAAATTACATAAAGATTATAAGGAATTGGAGGGGTGGATCCAATGGGAGAAAACCAGAGGCCTCGTCTACTTCCATCCCTAATGTGGTGTGATGTCCAGGCTATAAAACACATCACAGAGAGAAGCTTGATCCACCCTTTGTTTAGAATGTGTCCAGTTATGAAGATAATGAGAGATATGGACAGGGTCAAGGTCGTTGAGTGGAGGAAAGGTCGTGAACTCAGTGACAATGCTGCCTGAAATGCAAATTAAAATGATTATATGTCTTTAAAAATATTTACAATATTCTTCCTGTACGAAATGTTCCGCCTGGAATATAGGGGGAATTGAGGCGTACTTGGAGAGGCGTCAATTTGTCTCTCTACATGTATGGTGATACACAGGTTCCGGGCGTAACTTAGGCGGAAACCAAGCGTAAATGGGCAGGAATTTGAGGCGAAAAATGCAAATGAGCTACGCCCGGAAAAATAAATGACGCCCGTAAAAAAATTACGCCTGGAAACTAAAATGACGCCTGGAATAGAATTACGCCTGGAATGTCATTATTATATAATACTATGTGACCTTAAAACCTATATATTTACCATGTTAACAAAGAAAAACATTCAGATTATGATTTACAATGTTAAAGCTAAAAATTTTGCTTTTTGAACTGTAAGAAAACATAATGACAGGTCATTAACATAATACATTAACAAGTATAGAAAAATAACATGAATTTTGTGTATTAGGGACACTAAAACACGACCACCATGATTGAGTATGTATTTAGAATTAAACTTTTTTACAATACCTGTACATTTTATCACTTCAATAATTATATTGAAACATTTTAGTTTAACTGACTGAATACAATTCTTCATTTACTCAGCAGTTTACAGTTAGATTCTCACTGCAGCCTCTATCAGACTGATATTTCTTAGAATGTGTGCAAGGACAAACTCAAATATCTAAAGTAATTTTAGGGTCAACCAGTTATAACTATCATTGTACATAATCATAATCAAATTTACTCAAATAGGTACTAGATATTCATGATCACACCTACCAGCAGAAGTGTAAAAGCCTTAACATTGAGATATCTGCATTTCCTGTTTCACTCACACTAAACTGCCTCCTTCATGATCAAATTCAAACTTAACCTCCTATCTGAAATGACCCTTAATTGATAATTAAATTGACCAATCAGAGGCTTTTACTTCTCCTGAAAGTTCCAGGCGTAATTTTTGTTTCTATTTTCCTGCCATTTTACGCCCGGAAAATCTGAACTTGCCAATTGACGCCCGTAAATTACAAATGACGCCTGTAAGACGTCTCTTCTACTGAGGCGTAACTCTTTGAAAATTCCATCTCCGCCTCAAGTACGCCCGGAATTTGCCAATTCCTGCTCAATTCCACCCAAATTCCAGGCAGAATCCGCCTTTAAAATTCATACAGGTTTATTCATTTTAAGGTGTTATGAGTTGTAACTGATGTTTTATGATGAAAGTTTAGTCTGATGTAACAAAATGATCAATATTTTCAATCAAATATACACAATCATGCAAGTATAATCATTGCCTTTTATCATGCATTTAAAATTTTGGTTATATTGCACAGATTATGATAGTAAAATTGTTAACAGTAATCTGTACAGTCTTCTGATGAATATTTCTTTATCAAGTCTATGTGTGGATTAATGGGAGATCTGTTTACACAAAAATGTTTGTTTTTTCTCACTAACATTCCATTCAAATCAAGTAAGGGGTATGCACCAAGTCTATTATATAATTCTTTTTGGTCTTGATTCTGGTTCAGCCTGAGGGGCTGGTATTGAATCCAATCTGAAAGGCAATGACCGAAGATTTACATATATCACGGCAAATTCACTTCTATTGGTTTATGATAAGTTGTACATTGAAGTCCCAAAGGTAGGGGAATATTGCCGCCTATGATTATATAGCAATTCCCCATTTATTTTTGTATTTCTATTTTAAAAACCATTGAACCTCTTCTCTACATTTTTAAATGTCCCCTTTTCTTTCAATTATCTGGGACAACTCTATACATGGTTAAATACTGTAGGAATTGAGGCTGGTCTGAGGACATCAGCCTGAATATCTCGGTAATGCAGGGGTCCTAGATTCCCTTCCCAGTCTATAGCCATATGATTTTCATTATAATATATGTAACTATATATGAATTTTTAAAGTATGTTTACCTATTCCTCCTCTTCAAAACTTTACTAACCTTGAGAGACAAGGACCTAGCTGCTATGAAGTGGTCAGAATCTATCGCCATGGTGAGTAGTCCACACAACAGACATTCTGCAAATTCTTTATGTCTTCGCCTGAACAATGATTGCCCACGAGAAAAATGCCATGCCCCAATGTGTGGAACTGTCAATCAAAGCTTTTGGTAGGTTACCATGGGTGCTTTTTACAGTGGAAGGAAGAGAGTCACCCAAGAGGCAAGTGAAAAGAAGGGCTAACTCATACAAGATGACATGGCCAAACATTCAGTCTTTCTCAGAGTCTAAAAGAATCACATTTTATATAAATATGCAAAGAAACTGAAATAAACCTTTATCATCTGTTTTGATTTGACAGAAAGTCATGCTAAAGACAGACAGATACATGTAGATGTACATTGTATATTTAAACAGCTGAACAGCTGCTAAAGATCTAAGAGCGACACAATCATTTCAAATACATACATATTTTATATTCCTGACTCTGTTCTATAACTTACGTGCTAAATTATGCATAAGTTACATAAAAGTTACACGAAAATCATTTGGTACACGTATAAAACAGTAAAACACCAGCTGTGAGTGTGACAGGTGGATCTGGAAGAGATTTGTTTACATAGAAATAATTTTATTGATATCGATCCCGATAGGAATTAATAAACAATATTTTGCACTAGTCCTTTAAATGTTTTGAGCAGTTTAACACTTCTTTGCCTTTAAAATAAAGTTTTCGGTATTTATTCCTCTAGAAACACAGTATAACATACATGTCCTCTAATGATAGGAAAACTTAAAAAATAATCTCTTTAGGACTTGTTTTAAAAATCGAGCTCGGAAATCACATAAATAATTTTCGTTGTGAAAGTCAACAAGAAATGCAAGAAAATCTTCATTGTGATCGTAAATGTACTAATGGGGATTGTTGAAGAGTCAACGATAATTTGAAACATTTGTGACATACAAACAAAGAAACCTCCCCATAATTCCTAAATTAGTAAATATGTATTTATTTGAACCAGAAGTGTATAGTTGTTTCTGTCAGATTCTTGATCAGCTCAACTGTCCAACGATATTAATATAGGACAATGACGGAGCCGTTGTCTCTACAGCTCATTGCTAGACTTTTCTGTGTTCAGAGTCTGCTCG
The DNA here is from genome assembly GCF_032062105.1 of Saccostrea cuccullata. Lineage (NCBI taxonomy): Eukaryota > Metazoa > Mollusca > Bivalvia > Ostreida > Ostreidae > Saccostrea > Saccostrea cuccullata. The sequence goes on from NW_026936746.1 coordinate 62,624, forward strand.
ATCTGACAGAAGGAAAGGATGTCACTAATTATCTGAAGACGGTGTGCCACGGGTAAAATTAGTTAAAATTGAATATTGTCAGTGATATGTGTAATGGCTGATTTTGTTTGTTTGTATGTTATTGAGGAAAATACTGAAATTCAAAATGCTATTCTTCTTCGGCTTAAATACTATATTTATACTGCAAGGTGCACAAAGAAACCTATTAATGTACAAAATGCAATATCACAAATGAAATTTCATTATGAAACACAAAAAATTATCTCTTATAAGAATGGTAAAAAGGAAAAGTTTGATACCCAGTGGAACAGATGGAATCTGCTATTCTCTTAACTTGAACCTTTACATTCTCTCTCTCTCTCTCTCTCTCTCTCTCTCTCTCTCTCTCTGTTGCTCTCCTCTCTCTCTGTCTCTCTCTCTCACTCTCTCTCTCTCTCTCTCTCTCTCTCTCTCTTTCTTAAAATAAAAAACACATCATTCTGTTTCTTTTGAAATATGTATATAATGCTGTATGTTGTGTGAATAAAAAAAAAAAAAGAATTGAATATAACATGTACTTACCTGGAGAGACAAGGACCTGGCGGCTATGAAATGGTCAGCATCAATCCCCATGGCAAGGACTCCACACAACAGACATTCAGCAAATTCTTTATAGTTCTTTGCCTGAACAATGATTGCCCATGAGAAAAAGGCCACGCCCCAGTGTGTAGAACTGTCAATCAAAGCTCTTGGCAGGTTTCCATGAGTGCTTTTTACAGTGGAGGGAAGAAAGTCACCCAAAAGGCAAGTGAAGAGTAGAGCTAACTCATACGTAGTACGAAAGCCCAGAAGGCTCATTCGAGATTCGAGTTTCCAAATACGAGATTCGAAATTCGAGATTCAAAATTCGAAATTCGAGATTCAAAATTCGAGTTTCGAGATTCAAGATCCAAACGAACCAATCAAAAGCGGGTTCAACATTTGATTATTTCCCTTTATTATGTTTTTACTATCAAGAAATAATTCAATATAATTATATCAAATGGGTCATTTGATTAAATTACAATGCAAGAAAAAGTGTTATATATATTAGAGGGAAATTTAAATAATTAATGGATTTTTGATCCGCAATGAATATTTCAATTTATATCATAGATTCTTAAATATTAAATAGATTACATATATCAGGAGTATATAATTATATTTTTGTATTGACGGCTAATTACCGGCCGCCAGGAGGTGGTTGGTTATAAGATATGAAAGTCTACGGAGGAAAAACAATTTAAATTAAAAATATTTAACATTAAAATAATAGTATATTAAAAAGACGGTGTAAAGGTTAAAGAAGAACGCACAATAAACATAAAATTAAAAATTCTTATGAAGAATGAGGTAAATAATTCATCCAATATTGACTTAGAAATTTAGATATGTTTGAAGTGCGGAGAAAATTAAGACATGTGTTGGGCGTAGTCTAAATCAAAGACCGCGTTATGTATATTACACAATTTTACTTTCAAACGGGATTTGTTGTACGTATTTATTTTAAAATGACGTGTACATATGTACACACATAAACATTTTGAAAAATATGGTTAAATGTAAATTCATTAAAAGACTTAGCAGGCTACAAAATATTACAAGATTTGGCCGTTAGCAGACGAGGATAATGCACGTTTTACAATGTGCCAAGAATTTTCCCGCTACAACTCAAAGAGAAGAAATGAAGTGGCGGATCTAGAGGGAGTTTAGTTTTTTCCTCTAAGAGAGAGCAAGGATACCAACATATTTGCTGCATTTTTATTAAATTAAACTACACTGCATATCTAGTTGTAGATTACATTTAATTTTAGTTTTAAACTGTTAATGTAAATGCCATACAGGCCCACGGTTCAAAAGTTGTTGACGCAGAGTATCAGGGGTTAATACTGAACATGCATTATATAATTAAGAAAATCATGCAATGTAGAGCACAAGCTTTTAATATCACGAGGGTATATATTAAAAGATAAATATAAGATATTTTAAAAACAGACCACCATAGTCTTTAGTTGCTTCATAAAAGGAACATTAATTGGTTTGCGGCCGATTTTTGACGCTTACGTCAATACATGTTTCTTGTCATGATTTTTAGAAAAACACAGGTACGTGTGGACAAGACCCCCCCCCCCCCCCTTGATATTGAACCCCGGGGCTTATTTATAGGTTAAGTGTAGCCTTACAATACGAAAAAAATCGCTGGCGTAAAACCCCCAGAATAATCGCTCAACCAAAAAAACAAAACAAAAAAACACTATTTATTACCCCACTTTAAAAGAAAGAAAGCTGTTTACGGAAAAAATGTGGGATTATTACGTGATGCAGAGTCAGTCCGATAGCATGGACTAAGACAGAAATCAGTGGCAGATTTAGGGGGGGGGGGCGCACCCGGCGCGCGCCCCCTTAAAATTGTCCAAGTTAGCATAAAACATAGTTTGTCGAGAAAATGTTTTAAATGTCTACTCGGTAGACCTCATTTTTACCCTACAAAACCTCTAGAATCCAAGAGCTTCCGGGGCCTTCGCCCCCTGGGCCCCCACCAGGGCTTTGCCCTGGACCCACTGGGGGCCTGAAGGCGGCCCCCAGACCCCCTGCCTGAATCTGGCGCCCCCCTAACTTCAATTCCTGGATCCGCCCCTGGAAATACATTGTATATGTAGAGACAGTGTGAATCGACATATAAAGTTAAAACAAAATAAATGCATTTAACACCAGAGGGGGTACAACGTCAACAGACTGGAGTGGCATATCCTTCTCTTATAATGTATAGTGGGTAGTTGGGGGGGGGGGTGTTGTGCGATTATTCTGGGGATTTTAGAATTTTTTGTTACTGTATACATGATGAATAAGTTTAATAATTTTAAAAACTTGTGAAAAAAATGTCCAATAAGCCCTAGGGTTGAATATCGAGGGGGGAGGGGGGGTGGGGTACCTTTCACAAGTACCTGTGGTTTTCCTAACACAGGAAATGCATTAAAATTAAGTTTAGTAGACAATTCAAAAATATATATACTCCTGATATATGAAATCTATTTAATATTTAAGAATCTATGATATAAATAAAAATATTTTTTGCTGATCAAAATTCCATTAATTATTTAAATTTCCCTCTAATATATATAACACTTTTTCTTGCATTGTAATTTAATCAAATGACCCATTAGATATAATTATATTGAACTATTTCTTGATAGTAAAAACATAATAAAGGGAAATAATCAAATGTTGAACCCGCTTTTGATTGGTTCGTTTGGATCTTGAATCTCGAAACTCGAATTTTGAATCTCGAATTTCGAATCTCGTATTTGGAAACTCGAATCTCGAATGAGCCTTCTGGGCTTTCATACAGGATAACATGGCCGAACATTCAGTCTTTTTCAGTGTCTGAAAGAATCATATTTTATATGAATATGAATAGAAATTGAAAAAGATCTTTATCATCTATTTCAATCAGTCAATTTGACAGAACTTTAAGCATGTTACTATAAATCTAGAGCAAGACAATCATTTCAAATAAATGCATGTTTATATTCCGAATCTATTCTATAACTTTTTTGCAAAATTATGCATAAGTTACGCAATACTTACACGACAATCATTTGGTACACGTATAAAACACCAGCTGTGAGTGTGACAGGTGGAAGGGATTTGTTTACATCAAAATAATTTTATTGATGCCGATCCCGATAGAAATTAATACTCATTATTTTGCACTAGTTCTTTAAATACTTTGCGCAGGTTAACACTCCTTTGCCTTTTCAATCAAGTTTTGGGCATTTTTCTCTCGAAAATACAGTATAACATTCATGTCTTCTTATGATAGCAAAACTTTAAAAAATAATCTCTTAAGAGTTGTTTTAAAAATCGAGCTCGGAAATCACTTAAATAATTTTCGTTGTGAAAGTCAACAAGTAGCTATTCCACCTGACGCCATCTTATCTAAATATAGTAACTAACCGGAAGGCACGAGATCCATGTTTTCACGTTTGTGATAGACGGCAGTCTCATCTGAGGGTTGAGGCAAGTAATTTATTGGGTCTAAGTGTGATTTAAATGTCTGACATTGCAATTCAAGAATAAAAATCGTTTTGTTTTGCATTTGTATTGATAATATATTCTTGAAATGGCAATAATATTGGTAAAAGTAAAAAAAATTCAAGTAACACAATGCCTTGTCAACATATGAGAGAATTATAGTATTTTTAATGGTAGTCAGTATAAAGTTTAGCTTAAGTAATATTAAGTTGCGTGGAATGATTGCTTATTACCTGTTATTTATTATTGATGTAATTAAATTATTATTATTGTTCTCACTTTTTCACATTCTTTTTTAAAACGCTGGTGTACTGTTAAACGATCAAATATACTGTAAATAGATTATCTGCCCTTGTTATAGTTTGTTTCAGAAAAAATCAGTGTCTACATATGATAAAAATTATACATAAAAATTAATAATACGATGTTATAAGACATTTCAATTAAGGTTTAGCGGCTGAAACAGGTTCATCATAATATGTATTTTAATTGTGCATTTTGTGGAAATATAAGATTTACAGTCTTAATAATAATATTTTTTATTATAGATGTTTAACAGTTGTTAAATGAAAAGATTTTACTAGAGTGAAATACCAACACAAAGATTATCCACATTAAGGTATGTATTCTTTAAACTTAGTTATTATGTACACTGTTCAGTGTATATGTGTTGCAAAATGTAATTTTTTTTTGGTGCTATATTTGTATATACATGTTTGCATTATATTTCAAGCACACTTTATTTCATTTTTTCTTCAATTTATTTCATTTAATTTCTTTTTATTTGATTTTTCTTTCATTTTATTTCAATTTTTAGTTTTGTTTTCATTTTTTCTTTTGATTTCAGTTACATTTTTTCTTTAATTTCTTTTTCTTCTTTTTTTTTTGATTTTATTTCAATTTTTAGTTTTGTTTTCATTTTTTTCTTTTATTTCAATTTCATTTCATTTTATACAGCAAATTTGTGGTAATCTCTAACATCAGTTAGGTCACTGTTTTTCACTCTAGTTCATGTTTAACTTTATTAATTATCATGGATCTGTTGTACGTAAACATCCAAGAAATTTATGACAAACATAAGGGCGGTGAAGATTACATTCTAAATATTCACAAAAGCATTTGTGGTGCCCTAGGCGTTTCTTGTTTGCAAATAAGTAAATTTGCATTGTTATGGATGGTCAAAAAAATAGTAAAAGAAATGGAACGTCTTAAGAAATATACCAACAAAGAAAAGTATAATGCCTATTGCCAAAAAAAATTTGAATTACCAACTTCAAAGAAAGAAAGGAAAATCAAAGAAGATACAATGCAGGAACAAAAAGAAGATGATAAAAATCAAGAATATCCAGAATTACAAGAAAAAATTGATGAACAACAAAAAGAAATTTTACAATTAAAGAAAGAAAACGCAGCTTTGAAAGACCGCTTAAGGTCTGTAAATATGAGGAACATCAATAGGAATATGAAAAGAAAAACAAAAAGAATTGAAATTTTAAAGGAAGAGGTGAAGGTTTTAAAACAAAAAGAAATGAATAAAAAAAATACAAAAGAGGAAAAAGGTGTCCAATGTAACACTTTTAAAACATATGTCAAAAATATTAAAAAAGAAATGGATTTTTTATTAGCAGAGAAAGAAAATAATGAAGAAAAATCTCAAGACTTTGTACAGGTAGAAAAAAATTTAGATTTCCAAGATCTGTCTAAAGGAAAACCTTTTAATTTTAAATTAAGAAATTTATATTATATTTTTAGAAGCCATAATGTTGGCATTGTACATATTGCACCTATTATTGAAGCTGTTTTAAAGTTGTTTGATATTAATGTAAAAAATTTACCGAGCAAAAGTACGGCAGCTGTGTTGAGTAGTGAAATGGGTGTTGTTGCCAGAAATCAACTAAATGAAACTCTTTTAACTTGTACAAATACAACAATGCATAGAGACGCAACGACTAAAAAAGGCAAACATTTTTATGGCGTAAAATTTAACACAGGAGAGAAAATTTTAACAGCAGGTGTGAGAGAAGTTTGTAATGGAAAGAGTGAGACATATGTCAATTGTACAAAAGAGATTATAAATGATTTATCCTCTAGCAAAAATGATGCTTCAAATATTTTAAATTCAGTTTATTGTTTTATGACAGACAGAAGCGCAACAGAACAAAAAGTAAATGATATTTTAAGCAAAGATATTTCACATACTGTTCATTCTTTTAAATGCTGCATTCATCCACTTTTACAGTTCTCAGAAGTGTGCTTTGCAGAGGCTTTTAATATTGAGAAGGAGTTAGAAGTTAATTTTAATGGGTATTCAAATTCATTGAAAGAACCTTTTATTTTGTTTCTTTTAAGAAATGTTTGAAAGTTTTTTTACAAAGATGGTGCTGGGGATCCAAACATTTCAGACATTTTTATGAAATATCATGGAGTAGAAAAAATTCCAATTATGAATTTCAGAGGAAACAGGTTTAATGTTTCTTTTCATAATGCAGCAGGTACATTTTTTATCCATAAACTTTTATTACAATATATGTTCTCTATGAAAAGTTCATACTCTTTTTTACAGAATTTCATTGTTTTATCTCTGCAAAATAAGGTTATTTTATGTCTTTAAGAGCTTTAGGAATTTTATGCAAATTAATTACAGAGCCTTACTTTGCAAAGGCGTCAGAAGTTGGGACAATATTAGATATGGGTTCTGTATATCAGAGACTTTTATTTGTTTTGAATATGTATTATAAAAATCCATTACTGGCTCTAAAACAAGAGTTAAGATTATTTTATGGACCACAGTTTAATGACAATGTTTCAGACTTTTTATTTGATTGTTGTTTACACAACGATCTAACCGCTGTATTTTTGAAAAGATTTTGTGGTGTTTTTAAAACAAAAGTTGAGAAATTTTTTAATGACTTTTTGTCAGGTGGTAAATATTTTAATGTAACTCAAGATATTTTAGAAGAATGTTCCTCATGCATTACAAACAATATTTGTGTAGAAAGACTGTTTGGAAAGTTAGATTATAATTTAAAAGCAGGCCCAACAACCAATATAAATACAATTGAAAGTGTGATGATTTTTAATGACAATGATACAAAGGAATGGCTAGAGGAGAAAGATGAAAGTGAAGTAAAATTAATAGTTGAAAATGCTCGGAAGGAAAACCGAAAGTTCATGGCCTTACAGAAGGAAAGAAAAGACATATTATTTCAACAACATATACAAGGTTTGAAGGAGAAAGAAGAGGAGACAAAGAAGAAGAAAGAGAGACAGACAGAAGGTGTAGACAAAGCTTTAGAGGATATGAGGAAGCAAGGAATTTGGGAAAACAAGGATATGATTGAGAATGAAATTGAAAAGTTGAAAACAAAGAAGTAGAAACTATCTGCTCTTAAAACTCAGATAAATATGTATAAAAAAGTTTTTAAAATTAGCAAAGAGCACAAACATTTATGCCAGTATTCGAGCAAGGGCAAACAATTTGATATTATACAACTGAAAAATAATTTATTACAACTCCTGAATATATGACAAACATGTGTTAATGTGATTCCTAGTGACCTTGTGGGGAAAGAAATAATACACACATGGACTAATAGTGATGGGGGGAACTCTGATTGGGAAGGACAGATTTTAAGTTATAAGGATGGAGTTTTTAAAGTAATTAGAAAAAAAAATTACTTCCACTTGCCATTAAATATGTTTCAATCACATTAAATTTGAGATACACTTTAAAATTTCATATAATGGGTGGAGGCTAATCAGGCTATAATAAGTACATTAACTATAGTTCATCACCTTCATCACAATATCTCAGTAAAAGGATCAGGCTCCTGACTTACATAGAGTTTTTATGATGTACATACTTTTTTTTTACTAGCATGTCACATGTCAGTAAACTCTAAATAGATCGACATACAGTGAAACATGCTTTTATAGAACATCTTATAAGTAAACCAATTCATACTGAAAGCAAAGTGATTTTCATCCACATGACTATAAATATTATACAGCCATATCTTAAAGTGCATGTTGAAATCAATGTTTTCAAATCCATATTTTTATAAAGGATTTGCAAACATAAAATACTTCTGTGCACCTTTTAACTGCATGTGTTTTATTTTTGTTTTTTGTTTTTGTCTAATTGTTTGTGTCTGTATTGCGAAAAGTTTTAATGAATTTAAGACTATTTAAAAAAATTACACTCATTTTTGAATAGAAATGTTAAATCTTCAATATTAGATATTTGGTATGTTTCATGGCAAAAAAAAAAATATATTAATATAACTGAAAAGCAGGATAAGAACAGACACTTATTTTCACATTTTGCATTACAGGTGCTATACTGGAGTGATAAAGAAAGAAAACAAAGTGACGTTTATGATTTGACTGAAAGAGAGATTAACACAGACATAAAAGAGGGATTTCTATTTATCAGATGTAATGCACTTACACAAATTGTAAAACATTATTGTTCTACTTATATTACTGTTAAATGACATCAGTTTAATGTCAGCATTGTGAAAGTTATTATTTTCTAAATATACATATAATTATATATTTCCTCAGACACAACTAGATTTGACCACTGCTACGCAGCTTCTTAAACACCCTATCCTTCTGTGACGTCATCTGCCATCTTGCTTTCCAATATTTGTGCAGGACAAGAGGTCAAGGTAGTCACACTCAGTCAGTGTGGGACTCCGCGCTATACTGTATACCATTGTGAACACCTTGACCTTAATAACCCTTGAACAAATATTGGATTTTGCAAACTGAAATTACAGTGATACAGTGACTGAAATTTCCATAAAAGGTAAATACATTTTTTATGAAGAAAATATTAACTCATTTTATATTATATATACATATCATATTTTTATTTCATTTTTTTTATTATCTTCTGTTCACTGTCTTTGTCTTTTATTTTTAGTTCATTTTCTTCATCTTTTATATTTAGTTTATTGTCTTTGTTTTTTGTGTGTGTCAATCTTCATTTTTGTTTTGTTTGCGTTTCATTTTGCACAGCATTTATGGTAAAAATTCTGTTAACAATCACTTTTGTGCACATTTATATATAATCCTTCCGTGACGTCATCCACCATCTTGCTTTCTACCTTCCTCTGACAACTAAATATCATCATCATGACTGAGTCAAAACTTTTGAAATTTTTAAACCTTCCCGCACCAGAACCATCTGGAAAAAAATATACCAGCCTGTTGTCCTCTCTGATAGTAAGGGAAAATGGCTCGAAAGAGCAATAACCAACAAGGTAGACATTATTTGGTTTTCTAAAAGTGGCGCGAAGATTGAGGACAGTACCGAGTGGCTCAAAACAAACATAGATAACAAAATCAGGAAATATGGAAATGTGTGGCTTTATGTCTGGTTAGGTACCTGCAATTTGACCAGTAGAAACAATAAGTACATTAGTCTAAACCAAAATAAAAATGAAGTCGTAGAAAATATACAAACAAAATTTTATGAGATAATTAACATTATGAATAAATATCCAGGCTCCAAAGTCACCATCTTAGAAGTACCACCTTATTCAATAAAAGCCTGGAATATAAAGAAAGGACACCCAAACCCACAAATTTTTGAAGAACAAGATAAGGAACTAGAAGAACAACTTTTTAAATTAAACAACAAAATAAAGGAAATCAACACTAATCTTAAAACCCATTCACCAGCATTTTCTGTAGATCTACACAAAACCTCCAAAACAAAATCAGGAACAAAGAAAACATCAAAACTCAGGAAATTTTCTAATTTTTCCCTTTTGGCCGATGGAATCCATCCAGGATCATTAATTGCCAAAGTTTGGTTGAAAAAAATCAGAGATCAATCTATAAGAGACTGCTGGGCCTGAGGAAACAGACCAAGATATACAGAACCCAAGTCTAATATTTGTCCAGTTTGCAGGCAAATGACTTGGTAGGGAAAGAAATTTTGCATACAATTATTTTATCTTCAATAATGATAATTTTACACTGTTTCACAAAATTGCATGGCACTTAATAACAATTTTTTAAAGCATATCCTCTAAATAAATTTACAAGATGTCAAATGGCCATAGTGATCAGCCAAGAATAATAAAACAGTACAATACAACAATGTAAAGGATCTACCGGTATAAAAGTAAATATGTAAAAGACAACTCATGGGCAAAGAAGAAGATTTTCCAAGTAATAATGCATTTTTATTGTATGATTACTAGCTAAATCTCCACCCTTCCTCCAGAATCCCTGTCAATTTAGAACTTAATTTTGATAAAGGGCTCTGTAATTATTACATTAGTGCCAAAAGTTTGACTGTTGTCCAACCAAAAAGAAGAAGATTATTTAAATATTGCATTAATTCTGATGGTTTTGCTCCCATCCCATAGGCTGCGGGGGGTGGACATGAAATTCACAATGTTTGACTGTTTGTTTCCCTTTACCCACAGATGCTATATGCCAAAATTGGTTGTCACTGGTTCAGCAGTCCCAGAAAAGAAGCTGATGATAATAAAATGTTCACACACAATGCACAATATAACACACAAAAAAAATAGAAGACTGAAGTACATATATGTACATAGATGACTTAAAAAAGGGAACTTTTATAAGTCAATTCAGAATTTAAGAAAATATCCATAATTTTCTAACAAGAGAAGCATATTACTCATTTATTAAAGTAAAGTCTTTGCTTTCATTATCAAAAATACTAGGAATTGTGGAAATAAGTCAAAAAAGTTCAACGACTGAAAAGGTTGAATGTAAAATAATTCATTAGAATTGTAAAAATGGATATTATTGAATTCATTCAAGGTGTAAAAAGTCACAATATTTCATTTTCTTTCAATTTACTATTTCAACAATTTGAACATACATATCATTCAATCTTTTTTCTTCTTCATATGATGCATTCATAACTGTCTAATTATTAATGGTAGTATGTTTATGTCTTGTGCATGTTTTAAAATGTTCATACATTGTTTATGTTAATGTTTTTGGTGTAAGGTGTATTGCCTAAATGTTCATTTGAAATATATGTAATATCTATTTAATTAAAATATTTATAACTGTATCAGCCATACTTCTAAATTTTATATATATTTAATTACTTATTTATGGCTAATAAGAACATCTATGAATTATATTTTACATTGTATACTTGTTTAATAAACTAAGGAGCTGATAAGAACAGGTTTATAATCTCTAAACAAACGATGTTTTAGGTTGTGTACTGGGATGATAAAGACTGGAAGAATGACTGTGACTTTCAGTTAACAGAGAGAGATAAGAGCTGAAGATTATTTACTACATTTTGAGAAAAAGACTATAGAAGGTATGAAGTAAGAGTTATCTTTCATTATGTGAAAACTTCATTGTGATGGTAAAGGTTCTAATTGGGGATTGTTGAAGACTCAGCGATGATTTGTAACATTTGTGAACAACTAACTACAAAACAAAAAAACCTCACCACGATTCCTAAATATGTATTTGTTTGAACCAGAAGTGAAGTTGTTATTGTCAGATTCTTGATCAGCTCAACTATCCAACAATTGATATAGGAGGACCATGACGGAGCCGCTGTCTCTACAGCTCATTGCTAGACTTGTCTGTGTTCAGAGTCTGCTCGATCTGACAGAAGGAAAGGATGTCACTAATTTCCTGAAGACAGTGTGCCACAGGTAAATTTAGTTAAAAATTGAATATTGTCAGTGATATGTGTAATGGCTGATTTTGTTTGTTTGTATGTTCTTTAATGTCCATCGAGAATATTTTCCCGCATATGGAGCCCACCATTTGCCGGTGAAGGGCTGCAAATTTTGTCCTATACTGGACACTCAG
>NW_026936747.1:0-7271 GCF_032062105.1 Saccostrea cuccullata
TACGTTTAATCATTGATCTTGTCGTCCACCAGTTCACTTACGTTGTAATACGCAGCTGTAAGTTAACAAAACAGTACCTCAAATTCACTTGGTTCACAATTCACTGTTTACATGTGGGACTTCCGGAAAATCGAAGCTGAAGATCACTTCCGCTTGAGGACTATGGCGAATGACGTCACTTTGCGGGAAAAATCCTGGCGGATGAATACCGAAATGGCGAGTCAGTCACAGTCGAAGTCGCAGTAAAGTGCAGTGAATAAAAACGTTGGGCACCATTTGTTACCGGGTTCACAAAGTAACAAGAAGATTGTTTGATGTTTTCGACTTTTATGTAGCAATAACAAATGTCCAATATATGGTATCGAACACAAGTAAGCTACAGCAATCAGGTTACAGCTACCTACATCTATCAAGTGGATCTTCCATGGATAAATAAAGTCAAAGGTTAACAATCACAAAATTCTGTGTCTAGATCAAAATCAACACACTAGACTCTATTTGAAAAAATACTCATATCAATAGAAATCACATGACTTATACTTTTAACCAACCAAAACAAGAATTCACTGATCCATGAAAAACTGACCAGAAATAATATGGAAACCCCTTTCTGATATAATATTAAAATAGAAGAATAAATTTATGGAAAACTGTTACTGACATTTTAATTAATGTTTTAAATTAATTTTGAATTTATTTTATAATGTGTTTAAAATAAATCAACTAACACACTACTACATAAGAACTAAAATTGGAGGAAGAATTTTAGAAATAACTATCCAGACAGAAAAATTCTCTTCGGCTTAGGATGTTATATTGTAACTTTTTTTTATAGTTTGTCATGGTTTTTCTTCGCAAACGAAAAATGTCGGTTTTGGATATCTTCTTAAAATGTTAGAAAATTATCGGTACTAGGTATGTTGTTTACATGGAGCGGAATAGTTTCCACTGGGAAATATGATGTAAACATGATTTTTCCATGTGGTCGTCATAAAGTTTTCCATTACTGGTAACAAGTTGGAAATACTATATATACGTATAAAAAAGGTTCTTATAATGAAATTTTTAAAATCACTTTTTTCATAAAGGATAGATATTTACCTCTGAGTGAATACTACTTTAGCCTTTAAACATATCTTTAAAAAATTCCTAAAATAACTTTTTCAACACAGGCACCTGACGAATGGTTGATGTCAGCTCCTTTCGCCCTTTTCTGATTCTCTTCTTGGAAACAAATTCAATAACTTTGCAAATAAATGACCTATTGCTATCAATCTGTTGCTCGTCATCTTTCGATTTGCGTTACCATTTAAACGTTTTCAGATTCGTCTCTGAAACTGCTGAACCAATCACTTTTCACAGTAGCATCTATGGTTAAAGGGGGATATATATTTTGAATTTCATAGTCTTTGTATTTGTGGGCCCGAGGAATGGCGCTTGAATCACAAAATTAATGTAAACTTTAAAAATCAACTTATTTACTCTGAACATCAAACAATCAAACTGTTGCTACAATTGTTCCTGGCCGCAGGGCAAATGGTTCTTGTGCTAGGGCGAGGCTCTTTTGATAATAACGAGTAAAAATGTATCATTTCTATAAAACAAAAATTCTCCTCAGGTCCTGCGTATCAAATCATTGAAATTTGTATACCGATATGATGAAAAATGTGCTTCTTCCAGAATTGTGAATTTCAAGACCCCTGGGTCAGGGGTTCTGGTGCTAGGGTGGGGCTCTATTGATTTTATGGTGAAAATGCATGAATTCTTTAAAAATCTTCCCCTCTGCTCCTGAGTACAATTCCAATGAATTAAATACGTATGTATGGTAAAGAAAAGTGCGTATTCTAAAGCGATGGATTTCATGGCCCTAGGTCAGTGGAAACGGGGATGGGGTACATATAAAATCATATATGTTGAGCGAAGTTGCCTTTTTGAAAATTGTGTAATATGTAGACAGAGAGTGAATGGTTCCTGTGGGAAAGGCCTGTCTGATTATATAGTGGAAATACATTTTTTATTTGTTCCTCTGATCCACTTCAGGGTATTAAATAACCAAAGTAAGTCTAAGCTTTATTAGTGTGTAGTTATATCAATGGTACCTCTTTCAAAATTGAGAATTCCACGGCCTCCTTTTAAAACACGAACCAAATTCAATTTTTGGAAGGTTGTTGCATGGCACTCTGGTGAGGATAAGGTCAATGAGCCTCTGTTTACACCGTTTACATTGTTGTTGATTAGTTTTTAAACAAGAAGTCTACTCAATATTGGTAAACATTGCAACAAAGATGAACAAACGTATTACCAATTTCAACCAAATTTGATATACAGCATCTAGGGGTGAAGGGGAACAAAAATTGTGAATTATATGGTCCCCGCCCCCTGGGGCCTGAGGAGTGGGAACATAACCACTAAAACTATTGCAATTTTTAAAAATCTTCTTAACTCCTGGACATCAAGCAGGGAAACTGTTGGCATGAATGTAATGAGCATTGAGTCCTCTACCAAAGTTATGAAATTTATGGCCCCAGGGTCAGTGGTTCTAGTGCTAGGGCGGAGCTAAATAGATTATTTAGCGAAAAATGCATAAATTCTTTGAAAGACTATTTCTCTGCCCCTGGGTATTAAGTAAACTAACTAAGTACATAGTAAGGATGAACAAGAGTGTCTCTTCAAAAATTTGGAATTTCATGGCCCCAGGGTCAGGGGTTCTGGTGAAAGGATGGGGCCCTATTGATTATATAATAAAAATGCATTAATTGTGATTTAATTCTTTGAAAATCTTCTTCTCTGCTCCTGGGTATTTAGTAAACTAACTAAGTACATAGTTATGTTGAGCAAGAGTGCATTTCAAAATTGTGAATTTAATGGCCCGAGGGTCAGGGGTTCTGGTGTCAGGGCTCGGCTCTATTGATCATATAGTGGAAATGCATATATCCTTTGAAAATTTTCTTCTCTGCTCCTGGGTATTAAATAAACTAACTAAGTACATAGTAATGTTAAGCAAGAGTGCATCTTCAAAATTGTAAATTTATGGCCCCAGGGGTTCTGGTGTTAGGGCGGGGCTCTATTGATCATATAGTGAAAATGCGTTAATTCTTTGAAAATCTTTTCCTTTGCTCCTTGGGATTATGTCAATGATCCAAGTATATATTTTTATGATTAAGAAAGGTCATCTAGCAAACTGGTTATTTTTTACCCCCCCCCCCCAGTGTACGAAACTCGGAAAAAATTCAGGTGGACCAGCAGGGCTGACCACTCAAAAAGTCTGTCAGCCCTGCTTAAAATTAGCAAGCCCGCATAATAAAATAATAAAATTCAATATTACGTTTTAATTGCTAATCTGAAATATATGTCCTATATATGTTGTCGGGTTTTTTCTTCTTCTATAATTTTTACTTCTGAAACACATTGATAGATAGTATATAGATACATATATGGTCATGATAATATTTCAACGTTTATACATGTAGGTATATTCACATGTATATTTTTTTTGTTTGATTTTAATTGGAACCGGAAAAAAAATGCAATTAATCTTTAATTTCAGTACTTAAGAATTTTTAACACTTAAATTATTATAATTAATTTATAATAAAAATTTTAAAAGGCTATAATATTGCGATATGATTTAATATAACGTAAGTTTTTTTTATGTAATCAAAACAAAAATCAGTTTAAAACAACCACTGAATAAAAGCGCAGCATGTTACCTTTAGATGAAAGTTCATATAGTACACTAGCTTTGTATTTACAAATTATAAACGGCATGACCATTATACAAATATTAATTAATACTAATTAATTCTTATAAAGAAACACATTGAATGTGTTTGATTTCTATCTGATTCTTTAAGTTAAAAAAATGCACAATATACCAGTGGAAAGTTGAAAATATTGTTTCATGTGTGACAGCAAAGGAAATTCAGGTTAAAAGACGATGGTGGTGTTCTTCATATATTTACAGATTTATTGATCAGTTAGTGTTTATTTGTTGTTGTCTTATGGAATAATACCTTGAAATATTTGGTCTTTACCTTCGCAAAACATTTTCTGCAAAAATGGATGGGATGGGGTAAAATTAGTGCGTCCAAGCGGGCTGATGCAGAGTAAAGTTTATACGTCCGCTCCCGATTTAGTACGTCTCGGGCGTGCGGGCGGGAATTTCGTACACTGCCCCCCCCCCCCCCCCGCTGGGTAAGAGGAGGGATTACATACATATAACTCTTGATGGTTCAAACTTCGATCTCTCGAAGTTCTTGATCGCTCGAAGTGAGTCCCTGGTCCCAAATTTTTCCTCTATATACATTTGTAAGGTAAGCAATGTTACAACGCGAAATGTAATAACAACGCGAAATGTAATAAACCTGGATTATTACATTTTGCGTTATTACATTTTGCGTCGAGATCAACGCAAAATGTAATAACGCGAAATGTAATAACACGATTTTTAGATTATTACATTTAGCGTTATTACATTTTGCGTCGAGATCAACGCAAAATGTAATAATGTGCTTTTTCGTTGTTACATTTTTGCATTTTATTTTATTTTTGCACTAAAGCAACGCAAAATGTAATACAACAATATGTAATAAAAATAAAATACAATTTTTTTTTGATTGCGTTTAACAAAAAAGATCATAAAATTGATTCATAATATACATATAACCAACATGGGAAAAACGCTGTACAAAATATTTAGAACTAAAACAATGAGAACAACGCTAGGGCTTTTACGGACATAAATACATCAAAATGTCAAAAATTTTCTGACTCTGACTTTAGTAATATTGAATACACTGTGCTAAATTAGAAAGCTTTAATTTAACTTAATTGGCATATTTTTGATAGTCTTATTAAAGAGCAAGAGCCACTTTGGGCCTTATTTGGCCCTGAGAATTTCTGAAAAATTCAACACCGATCAGTTTAGGTTGCAAATGCAGTATTTATCACTTGGAGTGTTGGTGACCACGTATCTATTAATCGTGACGTAATTTCCCATCTTGTCATGCATTATGACGTCATAAAATGCGTCATTTTCCTCAAATCCTGTAAATTCCTTTAAAAATGACCTAAAGTTTAAGGATTTTTTTCAATATTTCATAAAGAGCACAACCTCTGATGCAAAATATGCAAAATTTGCAAATACATAATGAAAGCTCTGTTTCTGAAGATCACAAAACATGTTTTATTTTTTGGATCAGGGGTGTGCTCATATTTTAATTCTTTGCCAAAGGTAGTCAAATGGGCATGTTTTCTGCAAATTTCAAGAACATTGCAATTTCTCAATCCTGTTTTCCAAAATCTGGATTCTCAAAACAAACTTTTATTATAGACAATGAAAGCACAAAGTGTCTACTTTATTTTGATGTATGAAATGGTAAAGAGGGTGATAGTTAACTAATGTATTACTATGGACATGCAGAAACAGTCCATTTTATTATTCGATAGAAAAGAGAAAGGGGGGTGTTTTTGCTTGTCTGCAATGCAGGTGATTTGCATAGATCAGTATGGTATCACAATTGTCAATAAACCCTTCAGATATATATTTAAACCTGTTAGTACAAATAAATAGGTTTTCGTTTAGATTCATTGCATTTTCTATTTAAAAAAAGCAAAAGTACACTGCTACTCACGCGCGTTTCTAATTTGCAACAACTATAATTTGAATACATTAATTAAACTGATTATAAACACATGTAGCTTATTATATCAATATATTATGAAATTCATTAATTGTAGGAAATTGCATATATCTGTTTTTTTCCTTTTGTTTAATTTCCTCTTCATCGGCTACTACTCTATTAATAATTGTACTCAATCTAGTTGACCAAAGAGTGTGTTATTACATTTTGCGTTCTTGCTGTTTGCTTAATCTCGACGCAAAATGTAACAACGCAAAATGTAATAATCAAAAAATCATGTTATTACATTTTGCGTTATTACATATTGCGTTGATCTCGACGCAAAATGTAATAACGCGAAATGTAATAATCCTCAAAAATGTCTTGTTACATTTTGCGTTATTACATTCTGCGTTGATTTCGACGCAAAATGTAATAACGCAAAATGTAATTAATCCATGTTTAGTACATATCGCGTTGTTATTACATTTCGCGTTGTAACAAAGCAAAGTCACTCTTGATTTTTCGAACTCTTGATCTCTCAAAACCCTTGATCCCTCGAAGTCAAAATGCAGTCCCGCTATGCATATAATTTATCCTTGATACCTTAAAGTGGTTATATGTATACAAGGTTTCATAATTAGCGAGTTTACATGGACATTTAAATGGCCCCAGGCAGAAGACGCGGGTCTCGAGAAACGGGATGTTTATTCAGGTGACACTTAAATTGCAAGGTGGTGATTGATTTATAATTAATCATATTGCTTATTTGCTATTAAAATAATTATCATTGATGTCTTTCGATAATATGGAGACACAGTGAAAATGACGGAAAACTTAATAAATTTTATTTTATTTCGAGTCAGTGTCGAAGAGTAACAAAATATGATGCAGAAGCATTCTTAATGTCAACATCACGACTTTTAGTGAATAAATACTTACAGAACTTCGTTTAATGTTCAATGATCATGTTTGGTAGTCAATGAACGATGTACAACGCTGTAAAAAGTCATTTTCATATAACGAATGCGTAGTACGAAGTCCGTATTAAAAAGAATAAATAAAAAACATGAAAGGACGATGTACATTTTTTGTTAACTCAAATTAATAAATATTCATCTAAAATACGAAAACATATCGTTTTTTTCTAAAAAAAAAAAAAAAAAACAAACAAAACACGTGAAAAAGGTTAGCACGGCATGAAAATCAATACACCCGGTAAGACTAATTTTAAAACCGGTCAACAAAACCTGGAAAATTCCGGACTCTTCAAATTTCGAACTCTTGATGTCTCCAAGTTTTTTTCTCGGTCCCGTGGACTTCGAGGTGTCGAGAGTTACCTGTAGTCTGAAAATAAATTAATGTTTTGAAATCTGGTCTTTGGTATTAATCAACTATTTTATGATATAATTTGCAAAATTTTGAAATATGTGGCCCAAGGGTCAGTGGTTCCTTTGGGGTGAGGTGTACAACTTGTTATAAAGTTGAAGTGCATTTTCTCTTACATACTCTGATCTGCCTCTCGGTATTAAGTAAATAGAGTAAGCATGCTAAGTCTATAATTATGATTTAAGCAATGTTGCCTCTCTCAAAGTTGTGAATTGCGAATGCCATGACCTCTGGTTTTAAACATGAACCGAATTTAATTTT
>NW_026936748.1:0-75074 GCF_032062105.1 Saccostrea cuccullata
CTAGGCTTTATGAAATTCAGGGGTTCCAGTGCTACTGGACAGGGCTCTGTTGATATACAGTGATGATGCATCCACATTTCTTTTAAAAATCTTCTCAGCCCTGAATTTAAAGCAAACTAAATGCATAACAATGAAGATGAATGGTGCCCCTTGTTAATCCATGTTTTTTTTCTTCAGATAATATTTACATACTTGTATATTGAACGGGAGGATTACTATAGTATAAGAGAGAAAGGATGTATTCCAAAGCCCAAAAAGGCAACCATATCCTACACGAGACCCTTTGATTTCATGGATGCAAGTGATCGGCAATATATCATGGACACTTTTTTTTGGTTTGGTTTTGTGCAATCGCATGCTTACAAATACTAACAGACAATGTGTAAATATATATATATATATATATATATATATATATATATATATTAAATAAAATAAAAAGGCAACACTTGTTAAAACGTAAGCGCTTTCATTGTTTTCTTCAGACGTTTTAAACAATTTAAACTTGTGACGTAATAACGTTACCTAGTGGTAATGTCAAAAACAATACAATGACGTCACAATACTGAAAGAAGAAACTTTTACATGAGTTAAAAGAAAATAAGCATACTGTTTGCATACAAATGTCCGTGTTTTACAAAAATATAAAAATGTCTAAAGTGAACTATTTAGTGATGGTTTTAACAGTTTTATAAAGTATTTCTCCTTTTCACGTCTTCGAACCACATTGTCTGTATAAAGTTGGTAAAATGGAAAAACTGAAAATTGTCCCCGGCCACAAATATCAAGATGTCCGCTTACATTTATTTTACGGTATTCAGGTTGGTTAATGTGCTGTTTGTGTATGCGGATACGTGTACGTAGTGTGGTTCCAGTTTCCCCAATATAGAATTGTCCACATCCTGCACAAGTAATACAATAAATAACGTTTTTAGACTCGCATGTCATGTCTGCCTTTACGGTAAAGTCTTTATTCCCGAAATTAAAGGTACTTCCAGTTTTCATGTAATTGCAGGTTCCACAACGGAGATCGGAACACTTCTTCACTGAATATAAACGTTGTTGGTAGAATGAGGATTTGCATAATATCCTTCGTAGATTCCTTGGTTGTCGTTTGCTGTTGATAAACTTATACTTTTCTAATACTTTGGTCATTTCCTCATCGTTTTTTAGAACATTGTTTAGTTGACGAACGGTTGAAGTAATATTCTTGTTTCTCGGATTGTGAGTAGTGACCAAATGTAATATCTTTAAATCTGAAGATTGGCTTCTGGTGGGATTAATAAGGTATTCTCTGTCCAGTTTTATTGCCTCTTTGATTCCATCTTCAATGATACCCATAGGATAATACTGTTGAAGGAGAAACGTCTTTAATTCACTTAGACGTTTATCTCTTATTTTTTTGTCACTAACTATAGTGCAGATTCGTCTTGCTAAGTTATAAGGAATTGAGCGTTTTGTATGGCTTGGATGGCAGGAACTAAAGTGAAGGTATTGATGGGTATATGTTGGTTTGTAGAAAATATCAGTCGATAAATGCTCCTCGTGTTTCGTTATTAGGATATCTAAAAATGGAATGCTCTGAGAACTTTTGTCCATTGTAAATTTGATGTCTGGATCCAGATCGTTCATCATATTTACGAAAGCTTCTAAGTTAGCATCACTATCGTTCCAAATGATAAAACAGTCATCCAGGTATCTTTTCCAATTACTTTTTATATTTCCTGTTGTCTGTTCATCAAAATTGTGTTTTGTTTTTTCGTACATGATTTCCTCCAGGTATCCTAGGGTGAGGGTGGCATAAGTTGGAGCCATTTTTGTCCCCATGGCAGTTCCTTTACGTTGTTCATAATGTTTATCGTCAAATGCGAATGTATTATTTTTCAAAACTATATCACTGGCCTCTAGGATAAACTGTTTGCTAAAACGGCAATGAATTTTATGTGGATATTTATCGATCCAGTATTCAAGTGCCTTGAGACCAAGAGAGGTGGTAATATTCGTGTAAAGATTTGTAACATCCATAGTAATTAGTTTTGAATTATGATACCTTGTCTGGTAAATGTCTCAAAAAGTCTAGATCGTCGCGAACATAACTCTTTACTTCTGAGCATAAAGGTTTTAGCAGTATATCAATTAGGTGGCTAAGCCTTTGTGTTGGAGCCTTTGGACCTCCTACAATAGGTCTAAACGTAAGATCATTTGGGTCTAGACAGGTAACGTATGCAGCGTTTTGAGTTCTGATTGCTTCCTTTATTGTTTTTGATTTGTGAATCTTTGGAAGTCCATAAAAAGCACTTTCGCTGAAATCAAAATCAGTTAAGAAATCCTTTTCCTTTTTAGTTAAAAAGGATGTTGTATTATGGTTTTTAAGTAGTCGTTTTATTTTCTTCATAGTCTTCTTATCACTGTTCTCGGAAATCTCGCTGTAAAATTCCGTGTTGTTTAACATTTGCAGTATTTTTGTTTTGTAATATTCTGTGTTCATATATATCGATAAATTTAACTATTATATTTTTATATTGGTGCCAAGAATTTTTATTATTCTTATTGTTTCACCTAGTGCTTTCAGCCCCAAATCTCTGTTCTGATAAGAGAACAGGCCTCTGTATGATCGTGTAGACATACGTAGTACATCTACTAAATATTATCTAAAAATAATAATAAATAAATAAATAACCACCGTTCTGCCACAATCATTTTTTGGTGGCCGATCATACATGGAGTTAAATGTCAACATAATATAAAGAGAAAATAAAGATGAGGTGAGGAAAATTGCAAATAGCAACAAAAAGGGGGGTTGATTTTGTTCAATAATTGCTGAACATAAATTATAGATTAAATTAAAATGAGAAGGGGGAGATTAAATACATATTTGGAAGGTGTGTAAGTGTATCAAAATTTAGCTTTAAAATGATACAAGGAAGGGGTGGTCAATAATTTAATTTTGCTACATTTTTTTTTTAGCTTGAAATATAGTGTAAAATTGCTGGGTTTTTTTTAGCTTGAAATATAGTGTAAAATTGCTGCTTTTAGTCCATGAGCCAGGCCATGAATTTTTCGGTATCGGTACCATCTCGGGTGAATAATTTTCATAGTTAATTTTTGAAGGACATACATCTCTACCTTCAGAAAATGTATGATAGCATTCAATTGATTGTGGCTTTAATGGAGTATCAACTATTTATATACACCAACCCAAATTGTTCGTTCTCTCAGCTGTTACGCAATTTCTATCTTATATCGAATGATATTATCTTGAAAATTCTTTTGAATGCAGACCATGCTATTACCCTGTTCAGTTATTATTCTATATTGGCTCTGTAATGAGCCGTTTCAATTATAGAGGACTATAATTCTACCCTTGATCATAAAAGTGGAATACGCAATTTTGAAATTTTGATGAAAGAAAACAAATTACTACTGTGACAATTTTCACACCAAAAACATACTGCATGGTCATTTAATTCAAAGAATTTTTTTATCACGTATTAGCATTCCAAAACGTCATTTCAGTAGCAAATATATATAACTTGATTTCATAGAAAATCTTTATCCGAACCTCAAAATGAAAATTGAAGGAAAATTCACTGTGCGTATAATTCTTTATTTAACAAATATATTTTGTAAACGTAAAATGTTTTATTTATTTAATCTCATGCTAAACCATGGTGATCATGTACCCTTATACGATCATCTAAGTTAAACGTGTAATATATATTATATATTTTTGAAAATTAAGCAACATATGTGCATAATAATATATGTGCTTTGTAGGCAGTGGGCTGTGTTTCACGACCTGCAATGGCCTAACGCTCCTACCCTCCATTAGTTAGAGGGAATCCATACCCTCTTAAGGAAGATCCCTCTAGGAGAGCACTTTCTACACAAAGCGCTGACGGGTCTCAAACCCCCGTTGATTGAGGGCTTGCCTACCTATAACGCATGTAAAAACTGTGCACCGGCGGAGGAAACCGTCATGGTTCAACGGAGAAGAAGGCGGACACAGCAAGCACCGTGTAATGCTTGGAACAAGGCAAGGCACATATTGGTCGGCGACGTGCAACCTTCTTCATTTTAATCAAACTCATTGCGAAAGTCATTGATCATCTTCCATCCCTTCTATCATCCACCCAAAGCGACAGGCGAGCAACGAAGGTGACAGGTGCGGGTTCACTGGAAGTCGGTAGTCGCGAACCTGCACACAGGCGGTATAGGCCATATGGTCAGTCTTCACCGACCAGAGCAGGTTGGAGTTCGGCAGCCACCTGTGGTACTGAGCAGCCTTCTTTAGGAACGCACTGCTCACCTCCATGGCAAGAGGAGCAGATTATAGAAGGTATCCCAAACTTGCCTGCTCCACCTTTCCCTAGCCAGTTTACCGCTGTTGATGGGGACCCTACACATGCTGTCGAAATAAAAAAGAAAACAAGAAAAAACAAGGATCAGGACTACGTCATTGTCAGGAAGAGAGACAGACAGACAGTTCATTTGTTTACTAAGGCTATGTGCGTCCCAGATTGCTGGACAGATCACTGACTCACAGTCTCTAAACTTCACCTCTCAACTTCTGGTTCAAACTCAGGGTACGTCCTCAGACAACTAAGGCTTCCAAACATCTCAACGTTGGTAAGCTCAAGTTGTCTTCCACCTCTCAGTACTTTGCTGACATCCTGGACGAACGCCTGAACTCCGTCGTGCTGGATAACCACTACATTGAAGCAGCATGGAACACCTGCGTAATACAGTGTACAATACAGCCTTTGAGTGTCTTGGGCCCTCCACCAAAAATAACAGAAAGACTGGTTTGATAAGAACCGTGCGGAGATCACACAGCTTCTAGACATCGCGCTTACAAGGCTCATATAGATGATCCCAGTGACCTCCACAGCTAAGAAAGACGCTCTGGGGAACGCTCGCAGCATAGTACGGCAAAAAGCTTCAGGATATGCAGGACTCCTGGCTAAATGCCAAAGCTGACGAGATTCAACGCTACGCCGAATTTCATGACAGGCCTAGGAAGAATTTTTACTGCGGACTTTTAAAAAGTCTAATGGCCAACTCCATCAGGCTCATCCCCTCTCCTCAGTGACGACGGGTTAACACTCATCACAGAGAAGGAATAGATACTCGACAGGTGGGCGGAACATTTCATTGGCGTTCAGAACCGCCTTTCTACCATCAACGACGAAGCCATCAACCGTCTTCACAGGTTCCCATCAACTAGTTACTGGATGCCGTTCACACGTTGGATGAGATCCAGAAGGCTTATTAGGCTGTTGTCAACTAGCAAAGCACTAGCCGATAGCCTGATACTCCATCCCAGCTCAGATTTACAAAGAAGGGGGCGTCGCGCTAGTCGAAAAACTCAATCGTCTGCTTGTGGGAGGATCGGCATGACCAGTCACCTCTGCACCCACCGTCCAGTTCATCGCCCTCCCCCATGAAGATGAGACAGTGTTCATCGTCGTCACCGACAGACGATTAACTAAACTAGTATTTGTGAGTTGGTACTAATCTTTGTCGTTATACACATTTTAGGTACATGTAATACTTGAATAAAAGTGGTAAAAATATGCAATTTTTGTTAGAATCACGGATAATAACTCAGTTAATGTACTTTTGATATGTTTATCATATCTTGGAGTAATTCTGGTAGAACTTCCTATCACGGTTGGCAACTGTGTAGCAAATACTTTGCAGGTTTCAAATATATTTAGATCAAAATACCTAACTTGAGCAAATAAAAAGCAATAACTGTGTCTCCAGCATTGAGCCACAACAGATTTGATGCTATCATATATTTTCTCAGTTGTTAGGGGTATTCCTTACAAAATATCACTATAAAGTTTATTCACCCAAAATGGTACCGACCACCCCCAGTGGCTCATGGACTATTTTACCGATTAAAATTAAATTTTATATAATGTTTCAAAATTATAGCAATAGTACTGTTAAAATTAAAAGCATACAGGAATACTAACATAGGCATTAAACATAATGATTAGCAAACAGATAAGTACATACATTTTTGAATATCAACAGATTATTTAATTTGTGTGTGCGTATATGTGAACCAAAATAAAAAAAATATTTAAAAAAATGACCAGGAAGGAGTTAAGCCAAATTGATTTTAGAAATTTTGGTTTGTGCTATAGCATAATTATAATTTTAAAAGATGCCAAAAAGCCAAAAGATGTCGGCTAAAATGCCAGTTTTTTGGAAATTGAACTCTCATCAGGTGCTAGTCCCAAGCTCCAAGCAGGTTTGTTTCGGTAATGAATTGGCCATTCATTCTAGCACGACAAACCTGTCCTTGCCATTTCCGGTAGATATGTATTTTTATATTTTCTAATGTATAAACAAAAAGTGTGCGTGTAATATATAAGTTTAGTAATATATCTAACATTAATCTCATAATATTAGCTTTCAAGCCAAAAAAAAACCCATCGGTTCTATTGTCATTTTTCAGATCTTGTAAGGTTGTCTTTGTTTCCTTTCTCTTTCACTCGTATATACAATCCTCAGATAAACTATTGTGATTTTGAAATTTTATTATCAGAATTTATTTCTTAAATAGACGTCGATGATTCTTTTAAAAAATTTCAATTTAGTTGAACAATGTTTTCTTTTATTATGACAATTTTCTCAATAATATTTCTCAATAATAATAGAAAATGGCCTTTAAAGTTTCATAACCTTCCATATATATGCATAGCAACTCCTTTTATATTTCCAATTGTTACGTCCAAAATATAAGTATCTCATACTTATACATTTGATGTCACAAATATTTTTAATGTTGATGAAAAGAAACACGATGAACATCCATCCATTTAAATAGATATTTGGTTAATATTGTTAACATAGGTAATATTGGTTTTGCCATTGCATAAGGAATTTGTTTCATGAGCTTAGAACACATATTTTGCAAAACTAATCGAAATGAAAAAAAAGCTGTTTTAGGCAATAAATAGATCCTATACTCAACTACAAAACTATTTGTTATATTTTTTTTTTTTTTTCCCCTTTGCTTCTGTCTTTTTGTATTTGTGTCATAGGCTACATGACGTCAAAGTTGAGCATTGTAGTCGTCATAAATAGGTTATGAGATTGTAAACATTCGAAACATATTTCCATGGCGTACTTAAGGAACTTGGACAGTTTTATTTTCTAATAAAATGGTTTATTTTTTTTTCTTTATCTTAAAATAAGCAAGGAATATTTTTTTACAGCAAATTTGAATTTACTAATGCTTATATTTTTTTTATTTTAAACTATCATTTCGGTAACCTTTCAGGCTGAGAAAGAAAATCATTTTTTATTAAATATATTCGATAAATATATTACAGAATACATTATTTCATTGAAAAAAAAATAGAGAAAAGTATTTCATTGAAAATCGGAACATATATATTCAGACTTGTACCGCTGAGCCATTCAAGAATTTCACACAAGAATTTTTATTTTATTTTCAGAAGATAAACTATCACACATTTCAGGTATTTCAACTTTACCTAGTGCATTTAATTTGGAGTTAACAGATCAATAATTATTAGAAATATAAGTATATATAAGAAAAAATGAGAAAAAACTTATTTAGTCATCATTATTTAAGAAGAAAAAAATATCACTTTTGTTTTCCAGTAGGATTTGAAAAGAGTTATTTAAAAAATAAAAAAAAGCGTAACAACTTTAAAAAATTGCAAACAAAAATCAGATGAGACAAAGTTTTCAGATGACCTTATTAAATTCAGTATTATCATAAGTATGTATTTCCTGGTATTCCGATTCCTTGATAGTTGAATCAATGGTCGTGTACTGATTATCTTCTTTTCTTCCTGTCAACTCAGCATATTTCTGTTCTGTATCCTTTCGCAACTTTTGGTCATTATTGCTATGATCTCTTATATTCGGTGGCAGGCATCTTGTTCTTTTGATATATATCACTATGATCAACGCACTCAGAAGTAAGACTCCAAGAAGAGTTGAAATTACGGAAATAACTACCACGGATGTTTTGGAAAACTCCGCAACTGAAGAAGAACAACAAAATTTGTGCCAGAATGTAAATTGTATCCCTTATGTAGAGTTTGAGAAAACATTTATAATTCACGAGTACAATTTTTAATTGTCGAACTACTTACCACCCGTTCTTGATTCTTTTGCAGTGGAAACTAGAATACAATATACTTTTATTATACAATTTCAATGATAGAATTCTTTAAATTATATCCTCGATTTGTGAGGTCTTCAGATGAAATTCTTTACCTTTAAACAAATAAAATATTTTCAATTTCACTCAAAACTCAGTAAAATGAAGAAAAAATATTTCGAATCCTCTTTATATTTATTTATATCTGTGGTCGCTTTTCTTTTCTTTTTTTTTTTTGTTTGTTTGTTTGTTGTTTTTTTTTTCTTTTTACTATAGTTGTTGATCTTTAGATTTCATAGCAAAAACATAATACACAGATGATTTTTAAAGAATATGATGTTAGAAAAAAATGAAAGCTTGTTTCTTAGGTATTTCTTAACATCTATCTTTAATCGTAGTTTTGAATTAATGAATTAAAACTAAAACAACTTGGTTTGATAAATATGTTATAAAAGAAAGTTAAAACCATGTTTGTTTATAATGCATATTACTACTCGAAACAATTTATGGTTATGTAGTACCATTAAGGAATTATTATAAAACTAAAAACTTGCCCTGACATATAGGACCCTCCCAGTTCTGTAAACAGCCGATCATACAGGTACCATTCCCCTTGTCACACAGTCCTTGGATGCAATTTCCACACTGTGTGTTACAGCTTTCACCATAAAATCCATCAATACATTCTGAATGGAAAATATAGCATGAGAATACGAAACTTGGGAAAATTTAAAAAATCTCGTGACATTTGAAATTACTTATCCATTATTAATATAGCATTCTCCTGATCAGGTACCTAAGATTAGTGAACTCCCCCCTTTGAGTCAGCCTTATTCGTTCTGGGCATTAAATAGATATGCGTACAGGTAATATTCTTATTTCTTAGTGAAATCCGAACAAGTTTGATTAACTTAAGTCAAAAAATCTACCCATGGATGCGTTATATTTGTTAACAAAGTCATTATATTGAACATAAAATCTATTAAAATAATGCTAACTTATAGTGTAGAAACTCTGGTCAGAGATTCCGTCAGTGCATTTTAAAAATTTGTCAATGATTATGCAGTATTTGTGTTCCTTATTGTATATTTTTTAAGACTATTGATAAGCTCGCTCAAGCTTAGTTAATTTTAAATTTGAAAGAAACTAGTAAAACAAAAAAAATCAATCAGGTAACTACGTTTATAAAGATTTTAAACATAATAATCAAGGTCATGCGTGACTGCTTATATAAATACTATAAAGAGAACTTTCCCATCTAATGTTTAGATACCATAATTTATGAAACGTGAAAAGAAAGAAATTCTGAAAAAAATTGTAAAACCTTACCTTGACACAGAGGTTCCTGCCAGTTTTGTAAGCATCCGCTTACACAAGTTCCAACAGTCTTGTCACAAACTCCGGTAAGACAGTGTCCACACTGTCTGCTGCAGTCTCCGTTATAATTTCCGTCAACACATTCTGCGTAAAGAATCTTATGATGTTGATTAATAAAACTATACAGAAAATATACAATATAATTTAGGCCAAGACAAAGATTTCTAAATAGTTAAAGTTGTTTACTCATTATATTAATGCTTTAGTAATGTTAATTTTGACATCTTCTTATAAGCAAGTCCAGTTTATAAATATATAATATCTTATAGCTACAGAAGGTATCAATACCAGATTAAGGTTAAAATGCTTATACAATAGATTAATCAAATTAAGTGATTGTTCTTATATTTCGTAGGGATAATGAAGGGTTAAACTTAAGTGAATGAAATCTCAGTGCCCTACTACCAAACCGCTATAAAACCGCGTTTACATCAAAATATATACAACTTCCGTTTTTCAGGTCACAATGTGTCTCTCGACAATTACCACACTGAGTGCTACAATTCTGGTCATAGTACATGTACCTATCAGCACATTCTATAATTGTGAGAGATTTTTTTGGGTTTATTTTGCATTATAAATTGGGAGTTCCTTTCAAATAAAAGACTTTTCTTCTTTTAAGTTGTTATAGGCATTAGCTTGAAACATCTTATTCATAAGCCAAAAAACCCTGTGTATAAGAGAATAATGCAAGTCGCTCATTTTGACGCTAAATATTTACCTTGACACAGAGGTTCTTTCCAGTTTATTTTACAACCAGATAAACAACTTCCGTTTATTTTTTCACAAAATCCTTCTCGACAATTACCACATATGACATTACAATTGTGTCCATAGTAACCGTCCACACATTCTATTATTGTAAGATATATAATATAAACCTTCCTTTATAAAGTCCTATACATCACTTCTTACAAAGAATTTTTTTTTCCATTTATTTCTATAATTTCTAATAGCTACGCAATAGTTACATAATATCTCATTCTCATGTATTCACAATAATGCAAACACTCATAATAAGTTAAAATACCTTGACAGAGAGGTTCTTTCCAGTTTATTTTGCAACCACTTAGGCAGGATCCGTTTTTCCTGTCACAAAGTCCCTCTCGACAGTTTTCACACTGAGTACTACAAGTCGGACCATAGTAACCGTCAACACATTCTATAATAATATTTTTTATTTGTTAATTGCTGAATCCTTCACCACAGTTTCCACACTAAGCACTACATTTCTGCACGTAGTTACCGTCAGCACATTCCATAATTAAAAGGGGTTTTGTGCATCTTTTCACTATGAATTAGTATTTATCATTTCTTTCAATTGAAAGACTTTTCCTTAATTCTTTTAATTTGCAATATACAACAGTATGAAACTGTTTATTCAGAAGCCAAAAATGTAAATACGAGAAAAATGCACATCGCTCGTAGTGACTTCTCTACCTTGACATAAGGGCTCTCTCCAATTCAGTTTACAGCCAGATGAACATATTCCAGTTTTCTTGTTACAAAATCTATCTCGACAGTGTCCACATCTGATACTACAATTCTGGTCATAGTAACCATCAGTACATTCTATAATTAGAATAGTAGTTCTTTTCTTAAATTATACTTTACATAGTCCCTATACATAACTTTTTACAACTTAAAGTTTTCTTCCTCTTTATATTAAATATCTATTAGTTACACATATCAAATCTCCTGCCTAGAAAAACATATAAATACGAGAATTATGTACAGCAGCCATTATGAAGTTACAAATACATTGACAGAAAAACTTTTTCCAGTTCAATTTGAAACCAGAAAGGCAGTTTGTTTTGTCACAAAAACCTTGTAGACAATTTCCACACTAAATAGCACAATTCTGGCAAAAGTAACCGTCTGCTCATTCTATAAAATTTATTTTGTCTTTTTAAGTTGCTGATGCTCTACTGTTGTAAAAAAAAGTTATTTTTTTTCATATGTATAACAGTTTAACCCCTTAAATGGCATTTACGAATTTGTAGGCATCTGACTTTAAAAAACGAGTATAGTTTAACAAAAACATTCATAATTTCGTTAATACTGCAAATATCAGAATAAATCTTGCATCGTTAGAAAGAGATAATTATTACGATAAAATATCATACAGAATCTTTTTTTTTATTGGTTGTACCAGTTTTTTGCTGGATTGAGTTAAACTTTGCCCATTATTTGAGCGATTTTGCAATTAACAAAATCAATGCAGGGGTAACACGTTATATTTAGAATGCTAAGTTCTGGTGATTACCTCCCAACCCATCTCCGTCCTTCAAGATACTTAAAATTGGTTTGTAAAAAAATGTACACCAGGCTCATAATTTTCAACACAATAATAAACTATTTGTTTATATACGATGGCCGTTCGAAAATTACGCGGACTTGTCGCACAGAAAAAATATTTGACGAAATAATCGGGCAAAATGTCATACATAATATAAAAGAATCTCAATTTATAAGGTCTTCAACATTTCATATCAAAATGTTGTACACTGGTATCAATCTTGAGTGATTTTTCAGGACATATCATTAAGTCATGGAGCAGCAAAATCTTCGAGTCACAGGCATTATAAAAAAATATGTTATTGAGCTGTCATTTTCTCAACATTTTCCCAAGAGAACCTGTACAGTTTGAGTTACCTTATCTACTCAACATCCAAACACCATTTCCAGTCTAGCTTAAAATATATTAAATAAGTAAAGAATATTCTTTTTTGTTTTAAAACCAAAAACTGCATATATTTATGAGATATAGTGTGATACTGGTAACTCTCAATCACGTTCTTTACAGTCCGGATAATGTTTTCATCGATGATCTTCTTCCCGTCCTACCGTATAGCCTTTTTAAAGAAGTCTGACGGTCTAAAATTTCAATATTTGCTTTTTGTGGACGAATGTCACGAATACCCTAATTTACTATATGTTTTATTATGCACATTTTGGATCTATGTTGGCGATATCTCGAGCATTACACATAATTTAACAAAAGTGTGGAGCGCCGTCAATTCAGGAGACGTCATTTTCACGGTCGTTTTCGCGGGAATCACATCAGAGAAAAATCACTATATTTCTGTTAGTTCTTCAAATATCACGTCAGAAATCTAAATGCATAATAATAGAACAATTTAAAGATACATTTGAGAAAATTATCGAAAAATATCACGAATTATAGAAAATTAATTAGTTAAATTTTGGATTCCGCATGCTTTTGCTTCAATATTTTTGTCGTGCTCCGTACCTCTCCATCAACGATATCAACATACCTATAATTTTAGTAGAATTTTTTTAAAATACAGAAATTTTGCCCAAAATTTATTGGAATTTTTAAGGTACATATTTATATGAAATTTCATAACTATATGACGTCTGTAAGAGTAAATAATAGCACAGTCCGCGTAAGTTTTGAACGGCCCTAACTAAGGGAAAAAATGAAAATGAAACTCATTCTTAAATAAACGGAAATTCCAGTATGTTTATGATGTATTTCGTTGCCATGGCAACTGAAATGATATTTTTATAATCATTTTCAGAAACTACACAATACCTGCTTTCGGAATAAATATAAATTGGAGTATACAAAAATTAAAAGAAATACTTTTAAAAATGCATTGAAATCATAATATCAATTTGTCTAGAAATGTTTTAAATCTTTACCATGGAAAGGGTTAAACTGACACTTATAACATATATGAAATAATCGTAGAATTTTTTGGAAAACAAGAAAATAGAACAACATGAATTTTAACATCTACCTTGACACAAAGGTTCTTTCCAGTTCGGTTTACAACCAGATAGGCAGTTTCCGTTTTTCTTGTCACAAAATCCTTGAAGACAATTTCCACACTGTGCACTACAGTTCACATCATAGTAACCATCTGCACATTCTGAAAAAAAGTATGCTTGTTCAGATTACTACTGTGTACTTTTTCTTTATATATATTTTTAAGTTTAAGTGGGTATTCGGTATTTAACTTGTATTCATAATATATCTAGCTGTAGAATAGAAACCAAAGAGGTAATTATAAGTATTAATTTATTCATTGCTTCTTGATCTAAGGGAGGCTTAAACTACAAAATACTTGTGCGAGGAAAGTTGTTATTTAAGAAATAAATAACAAGTTTATAAACTTCAATGGGAATTGAAGTGGGTCGGTCACGTGAGCAAATCCTGTAAAGGCCGAGGACATTCAAATCATTCTAACCGGTTTTTAGGAAAACTCGAAGAGAATTAATATCAATTAAGGTAATTTAAAGCAGGTCGTCTTTACAGAAAGGGATATCATTCTGTTCATTTTATAAATACATATAAATTTAGCGAAATAGCATTTTTTATTAGTAATGAACTAGCAAAATTAAGTGTACACTTTTTTAAATTAAAAAACCCAAAAGTCGCCTGCGTGGCGCAGTAGGTAGAGCGCCTAGTCGAGAGTAAGGAATAGAGACCAGTCCTTCGGATGGGACCGTATAAATCGGGCTACCCTGTCGCAGCAGGCGCTGGAATGAAATAGAACCCATCCCTGCTAAATGCCCCTGAGTGCCAAGTATAGGACAGAATTTGCAGCTCTCCATCGTCAATTGGTGACCTCTTTATATGCGTGTAAAGTGTTCTCGAGTGGGGTCGTTAGACAGCATATTATCGATAATTGAAACCCAAACATTCTTTTTAATATAGAAATGTCTTTATGGCAGTGAATGGCTATAAATCTTGATTAGGTGAGAAGTATATTTCCTAAAGCCCTGTTGACATATTGGGATTCCACCGACAAAGCCGTGATTTTTACTTCAAATGTAAGACACTTGACAAAGGTTCAGTTACATGTACTTTCTTAAACCTTACTAGAGAACGCTTTATCAATACTCGCTGTGAAGATTTTTTAAGTTTTTTGTTTTCATCGAAACAATTCTTTAATTTGTGAAATTGCTTAAGTACGGAAAACGATGTGTGATATCACGTTAGACGGATCCGCTGAATTAAGGATATGTAGATAACGAACAGTATGCAATATCAAAGTCCATAAAACAATACAAAATAGGAGCAGAGCAAACACGGACCTCCGAAACATCGGAGATGGGATCAGGTGCCATGGAGGAGTGAGCATCCCCTGCTGACCGGTCACACCCACCATGTGCTCATTGTCATGATTGTGAAATAACAGGACAATCCGTCGTCAATTCAGTGTATAAATAATGGTATAACAATTGGTATGAAAAATGTCAGTCAGCATTTGACTCAATGATAAATTGTATTTGCTGACAAGGTCGTTGTATCGACCAAAGAACTTACAAAATGAGACTGCTGATATTCTTGTTTAATCAACTTGCTTGTCAATAATTTACCTCGTTTTAGAAATTGTGTATCGAATCAACCGAGATATATACATAATACACTCCGTATGCAGGTAATGAAGGTATATTACTGCATAAGTACGGGAAGTTGACGATAGAAAAGTTAAAGTCTTCACGTTTATCATATAACTTGGTTGGTATGTTGAAAATCGTAAGTTTTTAAGCTGTTGATTTTGGTAAAATCTTGTGATTTCAAATTGAAATTCTCCAAAAGTTTTTTTGGAATTTTTTAGTATCGACATCTGATTCACATCACTTCTTGAATTAATAGTTGCACAGTACTCTTGAAGTTTTTCCTTCACTACTGTCAATTCAATATTTTAGAGAGGAGTAACGAAAGAGGCTTGGTTGGACATTCACTTGAACCTGTAAAGTAAATGTATCTTTGTTTGTAAGGATTCTTATGAAGTTTTGGAATCCAATATATGTATGGTAGTTCATATTCATTTTGGCTCCGTGGAATATTAAAAATATTCAAAACTGACATATGATTTTGAAGAATTTCTTCCTTAGAAAGGGAAGTATGAGTATAAGTAGGATTAACACTTATAGCACTAAATCCAAGTTCTTCAAGAATACAATTTATATAATGGGTTTTATAAGCGAAGACAATGTTGTTACCTGCTTTGTCGGCAGGAACCAGTACGTTATGATCATGTAATCCATCAAATTCTTTCTTCACTTCTGGTTTATTGAACACAGAAAGATTGGTGGTTTTTATATTGCCCCCAATCTTTTAATATATTACTTTAACATAGATCTGATACATTATTAATCCATTCTGAGAAGGTGTCAACGTCATCCTTTTCATTTCTGGCTCATCATCTGGCGTAATTTTCAACGGAATCCATAATATTAATGAAATTCTGACGCCGATTGAAGGATCGGGGTTCCCTATATTTACGACCTTTTAAAATAAGTGATCTAAGGTCCTCATTATTAGCTATATTTACGTCACCTGTTATAACGTGTTCAGCAGGACTATTGTTATAGGGTGAAGAAGAACATGATCTCTAATAAAGGTATTAAAGATAGAGGTTGTGTATGCATTAAAGTGTCTGAGAAAGAGGGCTGTTGGGAAATTATTGAGGAACTGCGTATATTTTTCTTTCTAATGAACGTCTATCGCTTAAAATTTGCGTATGCATTGGAGAGACATTAAGAACTAATAAAAACAAGAAATGATTTACAAATATAAAATATCTTCTCTTCAGTGGAATAAAAGTTTGTCAATGGTAGGGGTACCCTGTGCAGTCATGAATTCAGGTATTGAAACTATGTATTACCAACATTCTAACCCATGATGGGCCCATAATAAGAGCAAAAATAATTCAATTTATGTATATATTTTTTTTAATTTTACGTTGACCTCATGTTGTGCAAATTTGTTAGAATTCTGATCAGAAATACGGATATCATAAAAAAAATAAGGCTTGATAAAGAAATTTAATAACGATGACAAAGATGAATTTCGACGTCAAGGCAGAGCAGCAAGAGACCTTGAATTTTATATAGCTATATGTAGAACTCTTTTCCAGACTGACCAACCTACTTAAACAATTAAAACGAGTACAAAAACAGTTTGAGGGATAGTTATTTCATTTGTCTATATTTTGTCTGACCAATAATTCAACCAGAGTAGAATCGAGCGCTCTGGACGACCATCAATTTTATTTTACCGTAACAGATTTAATATCATTGACCGCGCTACATAAATTGGCATTACATGATGCTAAGTGATCAGCTATATGTGACATTAGACATTTTTATACTTTGTGTAGCAACACTACAGATTTTTGAAAAATCGTTTAAGATAAGAGACAGTTTGATTTTTGTAATGTTATATATGGTAACAAAGAAAGAAGAGTCAACGCTTCCCGATCGATCATATCATTTCACATGTGAAAACATCGGCTAACGTGACGTTAAAAGACGTAGCAATGCTGCCCCAGGTCGATAGACATATGCATGTATATAATTTCGCCAGAACCTATCTAATTATTCTATAAATTAAAAATTCTGCATTATTGTTTTATTCGTTCTTTAAAAAATTTTGACGAATTTTCAGAATTTCCTGAATGTATCTCTGCCCTTTATGGAGTTAAAGTAAATATAAAGAGAACTGTAAATATTGTCTCAATAATTTTCAAACAGCCCTCGTACATATAGTCGTTTTAACAGATTTGATTAAAGGTGAAGACAAAGAACTTTGACTGATCTTTAAAAAATAATATGAATTTTAAAATATTTTCAAATAACACACAATTGTTAAAGTAAATAATACAAAGACGTATAGAAATTCCTGAGATGGGAAAAGGTCCCTAATGGGACTCAGTGTAAACCAAATACATACCTTTACAAATATCCCCGATCCAGTTTTCCTTACAACCAGACGGACATCTTCCTGTTCCTTTTTCACACACTGTGTCCCCCTGACAGTGTCCACATTGTTCACATCGATCATTTAAAGCATACTTTCCGTCATCACACACTAATACAAGGTAATACATTTTGTGTAAATTTCCTGGGAATAAGTTGTTAAGATGATATGGAATCAATCATGTGAAATTAAAGAAATTGAGTAGGATTTAGAGGTCATTACACATGACACACATGACACATTGTCTACAGTAACTTGATGGAAAGGCAAATGGATCAACAATGGCTATAAAAGCAAAATCATGCTTATATTTACGTTTATTTATTTATTTTTGTTTGTAGATACAAACAATGATAATGTTTGATGATAAAAGTATATACTGTGGAAGCACAAATTGGGTGGGGAAAAATTCCAATGATATGCCATCAAAAATAGTTTCATGGGCATTTAATTTCGTTGTTGTGAAACTAACTCTTTGAAAAAGATAGTCATATCTATCAAATTTCGTGTCTGATTTAATATCGTTGATAACTGTTAACAACGTAGTAAACGAAATTTAAGCCCCCAAGAATATTTGTGCTTCTCTATTGTATATCAAAAAATAGGAGTAACTTTTTGTCCTTAATATTTTTAATACAAAATTATGCGTGTTATCTGCAGAAAAATATTACATATATTTTTGGGAACTAGATTTAAATTCTATATCAAAACATTTCATAGCATAAAAAGTGTTCTTTCCATACATGCAGTTAAACTTACCAGTACAATCTAAGGACACAGCGCCAGGATTAGAACAGCCATAGATACATGATCCGCTAAATACATCGCAGTGTCTGTCCTTACATTTAGTACTGCATTCTTTACTGCATCCAAATGGGTATCTATTTTGGTCACAACCTGCAACATAGGTAGAGAGTAATTTAAGATTTTTTTTTCTGAAATTTTTCTCTGTATGATTTTTTCAAGATGTAAAATACCGAGATATGTAGAATTTTTAAGGATTCAAAATCAGGTAAATCATTCTGATATCTAATCAAAACTGATTGGCGAATATATTTTCTAAATTCAACTTACCCATAACTCTCACTTCGCATATTTCAACTGAGGTCTTTGTTGCGCTTGTGTATGAACAGCTTGACGTAAATCCATCTGGTCTTTCGTTAAAGAAGGCTATTCCCTGAGCTACTTTATTCACAGTTATGTTTTGGAGGAACGCTGGACATCCGGACATAGGGTCGTGACGGTAAATAAGTTGCCCCGTGTCTCCAGTGGGAGGAGTATACGATACGTCCTCGTAAGAATATATGGAAAAACCAGTTGCCCGGCCTGTCGCTTTGAAAGACATATTTTAAGAGATATACTTTTTCTGCTTGTAAGGAACAGGATTCAAACTAAAAACTTAATCAAAATGTATCTTTTATCATACCTAAAATGTACTAGGCGACCTTCAATTATAATTTGGTAATAAAAAAGTCGAATGAATAAAAAATGAAACTTGATATGTGTTTCCACTATTCAATAATTTCCGTGCATATTTTCATATGATTCTAAGGTAATTAAAATGAACCTGTTTTATTTATGATAAAACAAATTGCTGTCCTTTAAAAAAAGGACTACAATACATGGACCATATGCATGTTTTCTTTTAACCGAAATTCATGCAATCAAAGAAAATTTGTTAAGTTTATTGGATATTAATGTAGGTTCGTTCGCATTTTCTACAGCGATCTCTCTACTTTGTCCGATAGTACTTTATAGCAAAATTGTTAAATTTAATCTCTGATTGGCATATACATTTGTTATTTTCCAGGCTATTTTGATGCATATATAACCCATAATGGCTGGTAATTAACATATACCTGAACTGAATTGAACTGAACTTTTTTTTCAGTTTCAAAATTCAGTTCAGGTCTGTAGTACGCAGATTTTTTTCTGAAGCCCCCCTCTTCCCAACATGGAATACCGTTGCTAAAGGCTTGTATCAAGCTGTATTTGAATCCATATGTATCAATTTTTTTGCGAGCCTTGATGAACAACATTAATGCCGGTGAAGACTTGTTTTATCTTTTAAAAACCTACAACTAGTATGTATGAAGTTTTAAATTCAAGTTGTAAAGTTATCTATAGATAACTTAACAAACTTGAATTAAAAACTTAATTTAACGACTAATAGATAACTTAACAACTTGAATTAAAAACTTCATTCAACGACTAGCTCTATGTTTTTAAAAGATTCAACGACTAGCTAAATGTAAGTTCTTCATACTTTTTAAAATGTTTGTGCCATAGATTCAATGTTTAGTTCGTGTTTAAAAGTATGTGTACAAGATTAAAATTTGGATCCGCCAATGAACTCTCAATCGCATCATTTCGGGTTTTCTATCAAATGTCGGAAAGCTAGTCGAAAAGGCCCGAGAAGTTGCGATTGGCGAAGCGGAGTCAGCCGAAGATTGCCGATTGGAACTCTCTAGAATTCTCGCGCATGCGTAGGCTGGCGTATGCCCAGGGCATCCTGTTTAGCCTCGCTTATATATTTACTGCGTGGACCTCAGGGTCCACGCAATAAAGGGATGTAATTTCAATTTAAAATGTTTTTTATCAAACTTTTTAAGAGTCACCCGCGTGGCGCAGTTGTTAGAGTGAATGCTCTAGAGTCGCGAAGTAAGGAGTTACGTTGCGGGTTAAAATCCCTATGTGCGACGTCGAAACTGGTCCTTCGGATGAGATTATTTAAACGAAGGTCCTGTGTCACAGTATGTGCCGTAAGGAAATGATTCCACTTTGCTCAATGGCCCTGAGTACCGAGTATAGGACAAAATCTGAAGCTTTCCATGGACACAAGCAAATACTGGCGACGATCTCTATATGAGTGAAAAAATTCCCTAGATGGACGTTAAACAACATATAATGAATCAATCCATAAAAAGAACTGTTAACAGCACATTTTAGGCAACAAAAACAAGGTAGATCTAATTTATACGACCATGCTTATTATGGCATGGCGCTATACAAACACATCAATTCTTAAAGATCCATAAAGAAATTGTAAGCTTTCTACGAGGCTCAAAGTGCTTCCTTTCTGCAACCATCCTTATTTATCTCTTCAACATTTTCAAGTCAAATCCCTATACATGTACTTATTGTGAAATTTTTAATAAAAAATTAAAAACTACGCTGTGAAACTTGATCACTTCACGCATTTAAAGCATGACTAAAATTGTTATTTGCAATATTTTAATCAAAGGTTTGTACAAGTATGTGTCATATGTCCTTAAGATATAAATCATAGCAATTTTAACCGTACATATATATCACAACAAATAAGTAAAAAGAAAACTAAAAAAAAAAAAACTTACCTACGGATCGCAGATAGATTTCCACATATGCTATATTAAATTTCCTGTTTAACCAAACTTTCCACCAAACTGATTTATAAGTGTACGCATCGTAGTTAGCAATAGCACACGTAGGAAGATAGTCCTGTCTCGTGTCACCATCAACCGCTTTGTCAGCACTCCAGGTGCTGGTATGAGGAACAACATTCCAAGAGGCAGTTCCCTGTAGAGCCTGCCCAGGTGCATGCGCTAGATTAACTGTAAATTCATTTAAAGAGTATTTCATTTCGAGTCCATGTGTAAATAACAGTATCTACAGCGCTTTTCAATGATGGAAATAAAAACAAATCGAAAAGATTAAATTTATTTACAAAATGCAAATTTCTACAACAGTATAAGAGAAAGAAGAGTGTGAGATACTCACCAAAACCTGAGATCTTTGGTACTGTGTGTAGAAAAAAATTTACTAATAACACTTCCAACCACATTTTCGTGTATTTAGAATTAAATATTAGGCTTCATTCGACTTCCTGGTTGACTGCGAGGAGTGGGTTATATGGTTTGTTGATCAAAATAGGTAAAACGAAACTTAAGAACTACACAACAAAAGCTGTTTATGTATATAAGCTATTTAAAAGGCTTCGTGTTTAATAGGTTTCAGGCCTATTAAACATTTAAGACTTCCGTTTGAAAAAAAAATCCAAAAAAGAAGAAATGTGTTCACAATTTTATTTGAAACAATTTCAACTAACGCGTCATAAAATCAAGTGTTTTTAAATTAACAGGACATAAGAAATAATCAGAAGTCAGGTTTAACGATGGGTTTAATTATTATTCAGTGCGTTCATTAATAATAACAATATTGCAGTTTTATTCTCTTTAAACTTAATTGAAAATATAGATGTTGTTTGGACAAATGCATAAATTTGTGACTGAAATAATATTCTCGACATTTACGCAAGACCCAATATAGGAAATAGCTGCATTAAAAATCTATTACCAGCAGCCTCTTAGCCCACCTGTTTTAACGAGACACATAAAGACGCCATGATCGATTTTTAGATAATTCTGTACAAACTTAAAAACGTAAGGCTTAATTATTTATCTTATATTGACACTGGGGTACATTTGTACATATTTTGGTACCATCTTGTAGCCATTTATATTATTCGAAATACCGTTCACGGTAGCCTAGTGGTAGAGCGTTCGCTTCGTGATCGGGAGGTCCGGGTTCGATTCTCGTTCCCGGCGCCGCGTCAAACCTTAGACGTAAAAATAGGTAGTGACTGTTCCTTCGCCAAGCGCTCGGCATCAGAAGTGAAAGTCACGGGTCTTTCGGATATGACCTTAAAAACGTAGGTCCCGTGTCACGGTAGGCGCTGGCACGATAAAGAACTCTCACTGCTCAATGACCCTGAGTGCCGAGTATAGGTCTAAATTTGAAGCCCTTCACCGGCATCGGTGACATCTCCATATGAGTGAAAAATTCTCAAGAGGGACTTTAAACAATATACAATCAATCAATATTATTCGAAATTGATTTCACAGGTAAATATAGCGTTTGAAGCCAGTTTCAAATCATTTTCAGAAGAAAAAAAATCCTAGAAGGTAAAGAAAATTAGAGGAAAAAGAAGAGAAAAAGAAAGATATGACCAAAATAGGAAATTTTCAGCATCGCATGTACATTGCGTAATCATTTAACATCCAGAGTGCATTTCACTTAATATATATATGTACGCTCTTGGTTTTTATCTTTTTGGTCTTCTAATAATAATTTAGGGTGTAGCATTAGATCAGTGTAAGGATATATAGGTACGTATATTGGAGATGACAGTTTTGATAAATGTGTAAAATCCTATTGGTTCAACACTTGACCACAGTTGATTTATTTTTCTGATAATGAAAAAGCAAACATATCCGTTTATATCAAAATTAATTTTAGATCTTGTGCGATCGACACCAATGTGCTTGCAAGACATGAAAGTTATAACATGTTTGGAGGTAATATTAAGTATTTTAAACCTTACCAATAAACTTTTTTTTTTTCTAAATTTACTTTAAATTTTTCATCATAAATATGCCATAAACAAATATAATGTCCAAATTATTGAAAGGGTTTCATACTGAAGCCGGTTGATGCGAGGTAAAGCAAGTAATTTCATCTGGCGGCCGCCATTTAAATAACTGCCGGTCGCTAAATATGTATCTGGCAGGAGCCAAATAACTTTATGGCGGCCACTATATAACTTATCTGGAGGCTGCTAAAAATCATTTGGCGGCCTCCAGATAAATAGATCTGGTGGCCTCCAAAAATCATATCGCAACCGACGAATACTTTTTTGATGGCCACCATATAATTTTTTTTTTTTTGGTGACAGCTAGATATATTTTATTCTGGCGGCCGCCAGTTATTTATGTGGTAGCCGCCAGAAAATTGGTTGGCGAAAATCAGTTAAAATCTCAATCCGCAATATTGCTGCGGACTGAAGGTTTCCATATGACTTTTGAACATAAAATAGAGTTGCAGCGAGGGAAGCATTGGAGTCTTCATTTTAACGCATGACTGATTGATTTGTAGTTAGCTGATGGTTATTATGTTTTCCTTTTTTTTTATTGCAGGCAAAAGTTTAGAGCATTTCATTTATAAGGGGGTCAACTTGAAAACATGTATATTGTATCATGTAAAAGATTACAGGGTTTGAATTCTTATTTTTGTCTGGTTACCCCCCCCCCCCCCTTTACCTATGTACATCATGTTACAATATCAGTACACAGGCAAAAGTTGTTCACAAAAATTTCAAAAAAAGACACGAAAAACAAGACATGTGAAATTTATGTGAAAACTTCATGTGATTTTTACATAAATTTAATATGAATTTAACATAAACAGATTAAATATTATGCAAAGGAAACTTCACATGAAAGTTCAAAAAAAGATTTATGTGAATATCATATGAACTTATATTCACATAATATTCAGATGCAAATATATACAGTATAGGATTTCACATGATCATGGCTCAGGGATAAAATCCACACAACTCGTTAGATAAAAATCATATCCAACTACCAATCATGTGAGATTCTTTTTATCCCATGGTTTTTACACCACGAACAATTTTTGACACTGTTTTTATATAGGACTCCATTTCATTTTACTTCATCACTCTAACGCATAAACCATTCTGACGTCACAACTGTGTGATATGAAAACGATATCACATGAGCTATATCAAAGGGATAAAGGTTAAATATGGGATAAATTTATATAATTTTCATATGATTTTCACATAATTTTTCAAATAAAAAGATAGTCACATGAGTATCATGTAAGCCACTTTTCCCTGTGTATGTTGCTGGGGGTCAGATTATGTGAGATTTTGCCAAAAATATGTAATACTCTATATTTGAGCCCCTCCCTTTTCTGACACCCATTTTCTTCACTGTGTTTTACTTTTCCGTCATTTACTTTCATAAATGACATATTTCACATGATGTAATTTGTTTTTGCCTGTTTTTAACAAAAAAAAAAAAACAAGCTCATTCGTCAGGTAGGAGAACTAAGGAACATAAATATATGTTCATGTATGTACCCGACACTTTAGGAGGAAGTGAATAACAAATGATTTTGTTTAAGTGCTTTTGTTAAAAAATTAATCTTTGATGTTAAACGTCATTTGATTTAGTAAATGATTTCATCCATTTCGTATAACATAACTTGCCTACGTCACAATGAGTTACGTCAAAAGCGTATTACTCTGCTTGACGTTACGTTTAAAATAATGCTCAATTTGAAGCCTTTTTCCGGAGGAAAAATAGCCTCATTGTCTACACTGATATTAAATTATATTATTTAATTATTGAATTAAATTATAAGGAATGAAGCTTTTTTAAATTTATGTTATCCAATATAATAAAACTTCCCAGTTTATGAAGCGTAATCTGTAAGTTTTGTTTTATCGGATAACATCAGTTGAAATAAGCTTCATTCCTTAAATGGATTAAAACTCAAAATCTCACATTTGTTTGGGTTTTTTTTTCAAATTTGTCTTAAAGTTAGTTTGTAAGAGATGCTTGACGTAGTTTTGATGTACGATTTGATTTGATTAACTATACTTATTATAAAATCGGATAAAAAAAATTATTGATTAATTTGAATTACAAGGCGTATTTGGTTTTGTTTTTTTTTAACTTTAAAAGTATTAATGAAAGCTAAGCTGATCTGCTTATGAAAATATGGATCCAAAGTTAAATGCACAAGGGTTTGCCTTTCATCAATGAACAAAAAAAATCTAAGAGAAGGTTGAAGGCAAAAGAGGAGCTGTATTGGTTAATGAGATACCTGTACATCAGGTGGGATTTGATAAACATTGATAAGAATGTTAAAATTATTGGAATGTTTTTGTACTTCATGTTGTAAATACTCATAAACTCAAAAAATATATTTATTTAACTCGATTCTTCTTTTATGACTGCCACCTTACTTTATTTAATAATTCTTTTTTCAATTCTTTTAAAAGAATATTTGCCAGATTAATTGCAAATTGTATTACGAGTGTCACCTTTCTAAGAATTTATTTAAGACAATCATTTTATATTTGTAATTTTAATTATAGACTTCTGATATAAAACCTAATGCCGGAATGATGTCAAAACAACATATTTCTTCTATTGTATAAAAAAGTAGTGTAAGAGATACCTACCGTAACCTTATATTTTTGGAAGAAAGTGTATAGAATATTTATAAAGATCTCTTCTAACAACATTTTTTGTATATTAAGAATAAATATTAATATGAAGCTTCATTTGACTTCCTTGTTGACTGCAGGAAGTAAATCAAATAACCTTCTTAAATAAAAAGTAAAGGACACCGCAAAAGCCATGTAAAACGAGATATTTAAAAGGTGATACATTCAAAATATCTTAGATTTCAATTTGAAAGAAAAAATCCTTTCATTAGTAAGCTATTAAGGGGGGGT
The DNA here is from genome assembly GCF_032062105.1 of Saccostrea cuccullata. Taxonomy (NCBI): domain Eukaryota; kingdom Metazoa; phylum Mollusca; class Bivalvia; order Ostreida; family Ostreidae; genus Saccostrea; species Saccostrea cuccullata. The sequence goes on from NW_026936748.1 coordinate 25,588, forward strand.
GGGGGGGGGGGTAAATCAGAATTGAAAAAAGGAATACCTTTATATGAATATTGTATTTTTGTTCCACGAAAGAATTTAACTTGACACGACAGTGGTGATATGATTTATCAAGTAATTCATATGACATTAAACAATTATGGACTCTTTTGGTGTTTAATATGGTTTGTTATTCACCAGAAAAATATTCATATTGACCGAGGCGAAGCCGAGGTCAATATGGATATTTTTCTGGTGAATAACAAACCATATTAAACACCAAAAGAGTCCATAATTGTTTTATTATATAGTCCGAATTTGAATAAATAAGACATTGAAGACTGAATGACGACACCATTTGGCATTTTCATTTACGAACTTCCGTCGTTGAAAAAAATGTCCAGATTACAGTTTGCCACCTCCGTGTTTTTCTTTCCGAGTTTCGCTATGTGTAAGACGTCCAAATGTTTAAATTAATCCTGAAATGGGTTTGTATAATATTTTTTCTTGCTCAGATACGTAGCTCGCTGCGACCGTTGCAACCATTGTTTACAACGTTGTTTGAGGTGTTGATTGTGACGTCACAATGCAGCTGCACGCGCAGTGACCCTCTGGTGAATACGGCCTCAAATCAAGTGAATATGTAGTATTAAGAACTGTTTGCGTTTGTATAGATTATATAGGGAATATAAATAGACTATATAATAAAAATACTTAGCTGAGGTGAAATAGTATCTTCCGGTTTTGATATTATTAATTTATCTTTTTGACCTGATGAAAAATCTGATTAAAGTCACATGTGTTTTATTCTGATATCTATTATCAGTAGCCTCACAAAGCCTTCCGCTTGTTTAAACAAGGAACAAAAATATATTCTGGTTTTTAAATTAGCCTTTGTAAAGTTATGACCTATGCAATTTTATGAATAAGAAAAAAGAGCATTAACTTGCTCTCAGTCAGGTCTTTTTGCATTATTTTTTTTATTTGAGCTTTGAGAATGAAAACAAATATCTATATAAATTACTTTGTATAGATAACATTTATCAATAAATACATTTAAAAATATTTCTTTTTTTTTCTTTTCTCTCCAACCAGTCAGAGGAAATCGCTCTCAAAAAATTAAATAATCAATATTAAAATCAATTTTTATTATACTATTAACATTATCTTTCCTGTACAACAACTGATAGACTTGGCATTTTATTTCATAAGCAAGTAGGGTATTCAATGATATTTGCAAAGATCCATTCATTTTTCAGAACGCAAGTTCGGAAAATGGAGAGAGAGAGAGAGAGAGAGAGAGAGAGAGAGAGAACCGAAACCTGACAAACGTCAGAAGTACTCTTTATCATTAGAAATCTAGTGTGCATAACACTTTAAATATTTTTTTTTATCTTCCGGGTCTTATCAAAGTATTTTTAGATGTATCATTAAATGAGTGCAGAGAGATCTTATTGGTTCAGCACTTAACTTATGTTCATTTATGCTTATGATACTGAGAAAGTATCCATACTTCTCTTCTCAAAAATATTTTGAGATCTCAAACGATTGATATTTATGTGATTGAAAGAAAAATTTTAAATAATACAAAAAAACTTTTATGATTGGGGGTCGAAAAATTTATTCTAAACTTATTATATATGTGGAGAAAACGAACACGGACCTTCAAACCATGAGAGATGAGATCAGGTGCAATGGAGGAGTGACATCCCCTCACACCATGATCGGAATATGACAGAAAAAAATCCGTGGACAACTAAGTGTGTAAATAATAGCCTACAATTAGTATGAAAAACGTCAGTCAACATTTGTCTTAATGATAGATTGTATTTCATGACAAGATCAATATTTCGACATTAGAATTTACAAAAGATGACTTAAAACGAGACTGCATGCTGATATTCTTGCTTTTAACCACTTGACGGTCAATAACGTAGCTCGTTTTAGAAATTGTTCATGCGTGGAGCATGCACTTCCGTATCGAATCAACTGAGAGATATAGAGTCCGCACGCAGGTGACAAAGGTATAATTGCACAAGTAAAGGAAGTTGAGAGGTTAAAGAAATCAAGTTCATCACAAATCTTGGTTGGTAGATAAACATTAACGTCTTATTCCAGTCAAAGTCCCAAATATATTTTGTGGCATTTCATATCTCAGGCTCACTGGGATATATCGCGTCGACATAAGAATGCAAATAACTGTAAAGTTACTTTACAAAACGTCTCCAGTAAATCTAAATGTCGAGTTGAAATCAAAAGTAAGCGTTTTCTTCTGTTTACGTAAAAGATTTTGAACAAATTTTGAAACATCATTTCAATTTTCGTGTGATGTTTTGATACGTACTTCAATCATATATCCCTGGAAGTAAACTTTTTTTTTTACAAAACAGAACATTACTTTATTGATGATACACGAATGGTTCAATACATATCTAGGCATGCTACACGTGCTACCGAAGGGTTTTTTTTTCATTATTTCAACAACTTTGCTTTTCTTACATTTTATGACTGTTAAATAACTTTGGAAGTATATAGAACTTATCATTGGGTCGTATTTTGACCGCCCGATACTAATTGTTAGAATTTTCGTCTTTGACTGAATTCACTAGGAAAAGTTATTTCTACCTGGGTGTTATCGGTCAACAAGGAATGCTTACTCCGCCTTAGCACTAAATCTAACCTATGAATGTCCATTGGTCTTTCCTTATATGCGTTCTTCACTCATCTGTATTGTTTATGTATGTTTTCTTATTCGGGATATTCCTTCAACTTTCACATTTTTCCCTTTTAATCATCTTTCTTTCCTTTTTTTCTTCTTTATTATCCTTTTTTGAGAAACCGTACAAGTAGGAATTTTATCGAGACGCAATTTTTGAAGATTTCTTTTTAAATATAGGTAATCTATTTCTAGTGAGATGTAATTTTTTTATCAATTTTAAAATGATCACTTTAGACGCTATTACAAAAGAAGCGCAATTGATTTTAGCACTATCTAATTCTAGCCACCTCAGCACTTTCGCTAATAATACCAAAATAAAATTCTCGCTAAAATGGGAGTGTATGGCTCTTAGCTTAAATAAAGCTTAGGTAGAAAAATATGTATCTAAACCGACAGTCAAAGACTGAAATATGATTTATAAAAATGAATTTTAGGATATAAAAGATATCTATCTGAACATTTTCGTGTTAAACTGTACCAAATGAAATCTTATCTAAACTCTAGATGGGACTGAAATACTACTGCGAGATTCAAATATTAATTTAACATCGACAGATTTTACTGCGATTTATACGTAATCTTAATTATAGAAGAGGACATATTAATCACTTACACAACTTTAGATCTCAGAGACATGGTGTACATTAAATGTACATAAAACGTCCAGGTAGTAGTAGTATTTTGAAAATGCCTACCGTTGTAACATTTATGTGTTGAAGTGTATAAACCATACTACGGCCTCTAATAGCTAGAATTTCCTGAATATATTCCGCTATACTTAAATTAACCATAGTATTTTTCTTAAGGATGAATGCCTTAATTTTGTGCTGAACCCTATGAAATTTAAATCAAAGAAGAGGCCAAGGGGCCACAGCGCTCACCTGAGCACATCGGGCTTGAATTTAACCCCCCCCCCCCCAGGCATTCATCATTTGAACAAACTAGAATCTACACTACCTGAGGATGATTCCATATAAATATCACTAGTCATAGCTTTGAAGTACTTGAAAAGAAGATTTTAAAAGATTTCCCTATATATCCCTATGTAAAATTTGGGTCGGCCATTTTGGCCCCACCCTAGCTCCGGGGGTCATGATTTGAAAAATTTGAATCTTCACTACCTGAAGATGATTCCACATGAGTTTCATCTTTCCTGGCCCAGTGGTTCTTGAGAAGAAGATATTTAAAGATTTTTCCTACATATTCCGATTTAAAACTTGGGTCGGCCATTTTGGCCCCACCCTAGCCCCGGGGGCCATGATTTGAACAAACTTGAATCTACACTACCTGAGGATGATTCCACATGAGTTCCATCTTTCCTGGCCCAGTGGTTCTTAAGGATATACGATCCTCAGCCAGGAAGGATAACTCTTTAATTCATAACTTAATTCAAAATGTCTTTAAATAAAGCTTAAAATTGAATTTTTTTCATGCAACAATTTTCATTTTATGCCTCTACGTATGACTAAATATTCTTTAAACTTTTAACAAACGGTATTGAAAAAGTTGACATTTGTACCTAATAAAATTAAGTAAAACTTGCTTATTTTAAAAAAAATCTGATTTCTTTTAATTAAGCCTTAGTAACCAATGTTTATAAGCATGATTTGAAATAAGAAGTGATTTACGGTGTTTTCTTTGAAAGGAAACATTTCATACACTATGCATTATGAAACAATGGGAGTAAGTAGGAGAAAGTAAAGTACCAAATAAGTGTAAAATTCATGCAATTTTTTTAAAGCCTGGATAGCTATGATTTTTATTCCTTAAATGTATTTCTTGATCAATTATCAATTAAAAAATATGCATTAGGTAGTTCAAATCGCATTTCCTGAAAAAATATTTGAGATTTACTAATTTTCCCTATATAATATGATTAAATTTAAAGATGAAGTTAAAAGAAACACCGTGGGTAAATACATTTTAATTTGAGAATTTAGAGACATCTTTGTGAGCGTTTTCAATTACTCAATGCCTGATTTTCAGAACCTGAGGATTGGATAACCTTAAGAAGAAGATTTTTTAAAAATGCAATTAATTTTTCTCTAATTCATAATTATCTCCCCTTAGAAGAGGCAGTGGCCCTTCATTTGAACAAACTTGATTCCCCTTCATCTAAGGATACTTGGTGGCAAGTTTGGTTGAAATTGGACCAGTGGTTCTTGAGAAGAAGAAGAATATGTGAAAAGTTTACGACAACGACGACGACAACAACAACGACGACGACGACGACAGACAACGGACAAATTTTGATCAGAAAAGCTCACATGAGCCTTTGGCTCAGGTGAGCTAAAAAGCGGTCTTTTTTTTTTTTCTTTTTTTTTCTTTTTTTTTTTTTTTTTTTTTGTAAATACCAATGTTGTCATTTCCTATTAAAATATTATTTAAAAAAAACCTCTGTATGAAAAGGAACTTTACCCTAAATGAAAACTTTTAGCATTTGAAAAATTGCATTAAAAAATCCATGGAATTTGTTACCACACTAGCTACAAAGGAAAAATGTGGAGCGGCATGAATAGAAATATGCAGTATTAACTCGATATAGCCACAGGTAAAGATAATGCCAATTTAAAGTCACTTTCAGTTTGCTATAGGCTGAGTTGTACTTTCCTTCTTTGTTCTAAATACTTATTTCTTCTGGCCTCACCAGGCCATGAGGCTGATATTCATGTGAAAAATGAACTTGTTATCAGATATTGTAGGTGAACTTGCGTTTCTTATTTTTAGAGGAGCAAAATTTCCACATGAGAATACTATGTGCCTATAAGAAAAGAACCTTGGAGAATTCATTATATGTCAAGTGAGCGCTTTTGATCTTCGCTGGATTTAAGGATGATGATAGGATATTTTGCTTTATTACTGTCAATTATTTCCAGTTCAGCTAATTTCAATGCATATTTTATAATGTTTTCAATTATATTTCGCAATGAGTAAAATAAAGATAAAACACTCTTTTACAGTTCTCTGTCAATCCTTGCGTTAACATATTTACTTTTCTTATATTTTCTTGATGTCATAATATCAATTCCTTATGTTGATGACAAGAAACAAAACGAACAACCCTCAATTTGAGTAGGATTATATGGACTGCATGTAAAGGGAAAACAGATAAATAATTACTGTAAATCTCAGTATGTATAGAAAAAAATAAAGAATAATCTCCTAATCATCATTATGAAAGAAAGGAAATGTAAGTTTTGTTTTCTAATAGGATTTTGAAAAGAATAACATGAAATAGCAACAAAAACGCCCAACAATTTTGAAAATTGGCAAAAAATTCCAAATGAGACAAATTTGTTATATGACCTCATCAAATTCAGTATTTCTATAAGTATATATTCCCTGGTATTCTGATTCCTTGCTAACTGAATCAATGGTCGTGTATTGGTGATCTTCTTTTCCACCTGTTAAGCCAGCATATTTCTGTTCTGTATCCTTGTGCGACATTTGCTCAGTATGGCTTTGTTCCCTATTATTCTGTGACAGGCATCTTGTTCTTTTGATATATATTACAATGATCAGCGCACTCAGAAGTAAGACTCCAAGAAGAGTTGAAATAACGACTAAGGATGTTTTTGAGAACTCCTCATCTGAAGAAGAAAAAAATAAATTGTACCAAAATGTAAAGTGTATCCCTTATATAGAGCCTGAGAAAACATGTATAATTCACAAGTCTAATTCAAAATTCACGATCTACTTACCAACCGTTTGTGATTCTCTTGCAGTAAGAACTAAAATGCAATATACTTTTATTATACAACTTAAATGATAGAATTCTTTAAATAATATCCTCAATTTGTGAGGTGTTCAGATGTCATATTTTACCTTTAAACAAATAAGATATATTTTCGAAACCTCGTTTTATTTATATATTTGTTTTCGCCTTTGGTTTTTCTTTTTTTCTTTTTTTTTTTTTTTTTTTTTTTGGATTGTTTGTTTTCTTTTTACTATAGTTGGTGATCTTTCGATTTCATTAAAAGAAATGATATACAGTTGATTTAAAAAAAAATATGAGATTAAAAAAAAACGAAAGCTTATTTCTTACGTTATTTCTTGACATCTAATCATTTAATCACTTTAATAATAGTTTTCGCTATGTTAATGAATTAAAACTAAAGTAACAGGGCTTGATAAATTTATGATAAAAGAAAGTTGACACAAAGCTTGTTCATAATGCATTTCCATGTTCTTATTATCTGCAAACTATGGCTACCCGAAACAATTTTTCGTTATATAGTACCAATATAGAATAATGTCCCCAAGATTAGTGAACTTTTCCTTTAAGGCACCTCATTCGTCCCGGGACTTACATAGGTATGAGTACAGGGAATACTTGTATTTTTTAGTGAAAGTTGATATAAAATCAGAGGTGTGTTTAACCTCAGTCAAATAGTACCCATTGATAGGCAATATTTTTTATATTTATTAATATAATGTTAACCGTGTAGCAATTCTAGTCGGAGATTCTGTCAGTACATTTTAAAAATTTGTCAGTAAATCTGCCGTTTGTTTTGTATCTTATAGTATCTTTATTACGACTATTCATATGCACGCTCAGGCCATGTTTATTTTTACTATGAAAGTAATACCAAAACAAAAATCACAAGCAATATATTTATAAACATTTAGGTTATCATTTTAACGTAGGTCGCGGGTTTGCTGACGTCATTAAAACTGGGTACGCAATTTATATGATTTGGGCGACTTTCTTGTGCACATCTGATTATGACGTCACGGTGAGAGAGTGAAAAACTCAGTACATTATCTAGCTATAACTTTAGTTGAAATTGTTTGTTTAGTGTAACAATATTCACAGAACGTACTGAAGTTATAAAAAATAATGAGGGCTTATTTTGATTCGAATGACCATCACTGAGAGTTTTAGAAAGCGTTCCATTATGTGTTATCAATCGCATCTTCTCGGGTCTATTCGATAGGCCTACTTGTTTCGGAAATAAATTTTAACCCTTGTACCATGTATAATTTTAAAATATTAAATACATGTATTAAATGTGTATAATTATAAAGCAGGTTATCTAATTATGAATTACACTCGATACCCCCTCCTCAGAAACGCACTCATTTAAGTGTACACTTTCAGTAGAAATGCACTAACAAGCTGTTTATTACCATTGTCTTCTACAATACTTTATCTACACAACCATATATGGCATATATCTCTTTGTTCATTTTGTTTTCATTTATCTCCGCAAACAGCGTCAAAACTTTTCTCACAGACGGAAAGTCGAACTCAATTACATGTATTAAACCGTATGTGCTAATCTCGGACAAACCTATATGCAGGTTGATTACAAATTAAAAACTGCTATGGCTCTACCGGTGTAACTCTAATGAAACATAAACTACATTATAAACATTTTTTGAGCGACATTGACCTCTTGTAAATAACCACAAGCACGTAGGATATGACCCCTCCCTCCTTTCCATTTTTTACTTTCCTAACGCCGGGGGAGAGTAAACTTTTTCCATTTTTTAAACCTTTAACTAATCGGAGGCACATAAAGAATTATATAAACGGAAATATGAAAATGAAGAAGAGCGTGTTTCAAATTTATCGATGTCTGCATATTCCATGATTCCCTATGCTTTAGATAGTGATCAAATGAAGATTTAGTGTGGCAGACGTCGAGAAAAGAGATAAATGGGTAACATTATTAATAACATGCAATAGGTATTCAAAATCAAAAATTGGAAAAACCCCCGGAAAAACAGAAAGGGGGGGGGGGGGAGTCGATACTCCAATTGCCTGTGTAAGTAACGACACGCGTTGTTGTTAGTTACATGTACATGAACACATTTTATTCGTTGCGTTGCCTTTCATGTTTATTCAGTAGAATTACTGTTATATGTATACATTGAAAGTCCAAGAACAAATTTGCCTGTTGATTGCGCCAAATAAAATTATTCTTTAAATGATCGTCCCATCTACCCCTCTAAACATTCTCTAAGTACGCTTGTTTGTATCTTTATACGTATAAGCATAAAATAAAATCAAGTAAAGATTTATTTTCGCTATTCGCTGCCTCTTTGTAAAACTGAATGTATTAATACTTATACTCGGGAGGATATTTGGCGGAAATTGATTCAGAAGTCATTGTTGATTTGATAGCCTTGCTGAATTTTCTAAAGAAAAAGGAAATATGCAAATCGTAAAAAAAAACATATTTCGGGGTTGGAGGTGTTAGTAGTCCTTGACTTCTAAATTATCTTCATACCTACGAATTTTCAAACAAACTTAGATCGCACATCTGCGATTTTAACGGGGATGGGGAATTTCCAGAGGGGGATACAAGGTCACTTTTATTTAGTAAATACCGGTGGGAATTCGCGCATGGATAAAAAAAAAGAAACGATAAGAAATAAACACATAAAGAAAATATTAAAAAAAAAAAAGAAACTAAAGGACTGATTGTTGGTTTACGCCTTTTACGTGACTTTTCACTAATATTAGACGTAATAAGCTGAAAAGGAAAAATGTCTAATAGTTATTTTTTTGAATTATTATGATACCGGTCATTTGAAAAGAGATAAACGTGAATTTCCTTTTTCTGAAAGTCCGTATAATTTTTTTGGTGCTCTGTATACCGGATAGATATTCACAACGTCAAGCGTGACGTCGCGATATTTTATGATGTTGTTCTTAAAAATGCTACGTTTGTCAATATAAAAGCAATTATCTACAATCAAATTACGAAAAAATGAGCCCAAAGACATATTAATTTTTTTATATAGAAATATTTCAAATCAATTCTATTTTTAAATACCAATGGATAAACAAATTCGTCTGCACGATTTAAAAGTTACTGATATTTTTTAAATAAAAACCTTGCCTGAAACAAGCCAAAAACGACGTTTTTCCAATACAATTCAATCGAATACCATTGAAAATGTAACTACAACAATGACATATTTGGAATTCAATTACACAAAAACGGTGCAGACGATTTTTTTTAAAATTTTCAGAGAATTGAAATCAAAGGTAGAGGAATCATATATATAAATTTGATGGTATGTTTTCGAACACTTTTAAAAGCCATGTAAACCCGCGACCTACGTTAAACATAATAATTAAGGCCATTCGTGACTGTATACATAAATTCTATGAAGAGAACTTTTTTTTTCTAATGTTTAGATAGCATCATTTTTGACAATGAAAAAAAAAAGAAATCTGAAAAAGAAATAGTAAAATCTTACCTTGACATAAAGGTTCCTGCCAGTATAGTGAACATCCACTCATACAAGTTCCATTCGTCTTGTCACAAACTCCGGTAAGACAATGACCACACAGCCTGCTGCAGTCTTCGTCATAATATCCATCAACACATGTATTTCTGAAAACTTGTAGTCGTTTATTTATTTTATTGATTCTTTAGTTATTACAATTTTTTAAACTGTCTTATAATTAAGTTAAGTTTGAAATAATGAACAACTAATGTTCTTCTTGACAAAGAATTCTCAAAGAAAAATTTCACACTTAGCGTTATACATCTTATCATAGTAACCGTCTGACTGAAGGAGGTTTTTTTCTGTTTAATTCATTTAATTGGTATCCATTATTTCGTGTTAAAAGAATTGCCTCGTTTTATTTGTAACATCTAGAAAAATCTTATTGTCAAGCAAGAAAATCCTTAAATACGAAAATAATTCAGATAGCTCGTTTTCACGCTGAACATCTACCTTGACACAAAGGTTCTTTCCAATTCAGTTTACATCCAGATGAACAACTTCCGGTCTCCTTGTCACAATGTCCCTCTTGACAATTTCCACACTGGGTACCACAATTCCGGTCATAGTAACCGTCCACACATTCTATGATTGAGAGAGTAAATTTTTCCATTTATTTTGTTTATTTATGCATTATTAATTCATCCTTCCTTTAAAAAAAAAGACTTTTCCTTCTTCTAATTTGTTTGAAACATCTTATTCACAAGAAATCAAACCGTGTTGATACAAGAATAATGCATATTGATCCTTTTGACGTTAAAGTTTACCTTTACAAAAAGGTTCTTTCCAATTAAATTTACAACCAGAAAAACAATTTCCGTTTTTCTTGTCACAATGTCCCTCTTGACAATAAGCACATCTGATACTACATTTCTGGCCATAGTAACCATCAGCACATTCTTTAAATGAAACAGTTTTTAATTTAACTTTCCTTTATAACATTTTTACAAATAAAAAATTTTGATTTGCAAAAAGCTTTTGACACTGTTGATCATACAATTTTATGTGATAAGTTAAAAGTTTTAGGAGTTTTATCCACTGAGTGGTTCAAATCTTCATGTCAACAATACTTCTTCAGACTTTAATACTGTAAATTGTGGTGTTCCTCAAGGCAGCATCTTAGGACCTCTATTATTTTTAATATATGTCAACGATATGACTGTCAGTATTGATGATGACTGTAAATTAATTTTATATGCGGATGACAGTGCCATTTTTTATGCACACACAGATCCTGTTATTATTGCTCAAAAACTGGGCATTGTTCTTGACAAATGTTCTTCTTGGTTAGTTGACAATAGATTGTCACTCCATTTAGGTAAGACAGAATCTATTTTATTTGGTCCTCCAAGAAAGCTTGAAAGTATCACAGATTTTAAAATTGTGTGTAATGGTCATATTATTAAAGGTTCTGACAGTGTTAAATATTTAGGAATCTGTATTGACAAGTTTCTTTCATGTGAAAATATTGTTTTAAGTATCATACAAAAAGTTAATGCTAGACTTAAGTTTTTATATAGAAATGCATCCTGTCTTAGTACACATTCTAGAAAGACCCTATGTTCTGCCTTGATACAATGTTATTTTGACTATGCCAGTTCTTCTTGGTATTGTGGAATAAACAAGCAACTGAAACACAGATTACAAGTAACCCAGAACAAAGTAGTACGGTTCATTTTAAACCTTAGTCCTAGAGAGAGTATTTCTAACAATATTTTAAACTCTCTAAATATGTTAAGAGTGGAGGATAGAGCTAAACAATTAAGATTAAATCATGTTTTTAATATATATCATGGTAATGCACCAGCTTACCTCCATGAACATTTTGTATTAAATAATAATATCACAAGAAGTGCAACAAATAAGAATTTTATTATACCAAAGATAAAAGGGAAAGAGTCTTCATGTTTTTTCTATAATGCAATCAATGATTGGAATACATTGCCACTGGAGATTAAAGAGGTGAAAACAAAACAAAGTTTTAAGAAAGCTGTAAAATCTTATTTATCTACAAATGCTAGTGTTACTACATAAAAAGCTTGTCTAATTTTTATTGTTTATTTATTATTTTAGTATCATAAGCATTTTGTGATAATTATCAAGACAAAATATGCTACTGTAAACATGTCACTTTTCAAAGCATTATGCTATACTCATAAAAGTACCTGCCTAAATTCCAATGTTTATGTAATTTGTTTATTTTTTGTTTACTAACATGGCTGTTATTTGAGGACCCCATTGGAAATAAGCTTTTTAATAAGGCTTTTATGGGCTATCCTTAGGTAATATTTATCAACTGTATGTCATGCAATGTATTTAATAATATTTACATATATATGTTAAATTGATAATCCTTAATTAGCATAGTGCTGAGATAATGTGTGTGTGTATTTCTTTTTTCTAGTAGTATGCTAGTCATTAATGTTTTAATTTGTTAATCATGACATTTTGTGATATTTTTACCTGAATAAAATGCTTGCTTGTATATTGTTTAACGTCCCTCTTGAGAATTTTTCACTCATATGGAGACGTCACCGCATGCCGGTGAAGGGCTTCAAATTTAGACCTATACTCGGCACTCAGGGCCATTGTGCAGTGAGGGTTCTTTATCGTGCCAGCGCCTACCGTGACACGGGACCTACGTTTTTAAGGTCATATCCGAAAGACCCGTGACTTTCACTTCTGATGCCGAGCGCTTGGCGAAGGAACAGTCACTACCTATTTTTACGTCTTAGGTTTGACACGGCGCCGGGAACGAGAATCGAACCCGGACCTCCCGATCACGAAGCGAACGCTCTACCACTAGGCTACCGTGAACGGTACCTGAATAAAATGAAATGAAATGAAATGAAAAGAGGTTCTTTCTTTTTATGTAAAATATCTTTTGATAACACATATTTTTTTTAAATGCACATATATTCACAATAATGAACATTACTCGTTATCAAATTAAACACACCTTGACAGAGGGGTTCTTTCCAGTTAAATTTGCAACCAGTTTGACAGGATCCATTGTTCTTGTCACAAAATCCATGAAGACAGTTTCCACATTGGGTACTACAATTCTGGTCATAGAAACCATCAACACATTCTATAATATTTAATTTGTATATGTAAATTGACGATGCACTTCTCTTTTTAAAAGTCATTTTCTTCTTTAGGTATTACACTGTACACGTCTATTAATTAGAAATATATATAGAAAAAGGTAAACATTTTTTTAATGATAAAATGATACATCATGAATTTAAATCAATCATCTACCTTGACACAAAGGTTCTTTCCAATTTAATTTGCAACCAGATAAACAACTTCCGTTTTCTTTTTCACAAAATCCAAAAAGACAATTTCCACACCGGATACTACAATTCTGGCCAAAGTAACCTTCAACACATTCTATAATTGAAAGAGTTTTTATTTTTGATATTTATCGTTTACTTATGAACTTGGAGATATCATTTTTGACGACGAAAATTGTTTTCTTTCATTTCTAATACCAAATTGTTAGAAACACTTAATTCAAGGGCAAGCAAAGTTGTAAATAAGGGAATAACGCACGTTACTAGTTTTGTAGTTGCATGTAAACATCTACCGGTGTATCTTGTACTACAGTTCTGGCCATAGTAACCATTAACACATTCTATTATTGAAACAGTTATTTTTTTTTATTTTCATTTGTATATTGCAAAGTACCTATTTATCATTTCTTACAACTTATTTTTTTCTTTTTTTATCTGTAATATCTAAGACTAATAGCTACACATATCTATTTAAGATTTATTCACAATATTGCTCATTGCTCATTATGAAGTAAAATATACCTTGACAGAGAGGTTCCTTCCAGTTTAATTTGCAACCAGAAACGCAAGATCCGTCTTTCTTGTCACAAAATCCGTCAAGACAGTGTCCACACTGGGTACTACAGGTCTGTCTACAGTGCGGGGAAATAATTTTGTTACAGCATCAATGCTGATTTTGGTGCTTCCTATGCTTGCTGATTTTGATGCTTCCTTTGCTTGCTGATTTTGATGCTAGTTATCCTTATTCTGATCCTTGTTTGATCCTTATCCTGATGCTGGTTTGAAACTAGGTCAATGCTAGTAATGCTACTGGAAGTAGGATTATCCTGCCGGAAGTGGATAATTCAAAAACAGCATCGCTATTTTAAGCCATTAAAAATAATTTTTGGGGTAATTTTTATTTGTAATTTGTATTAAATGACTTTCCTTTATCTGTTTTCACTTTGGTCAATGCTAGTTCTATCCTTTGCTTGCTGATGCTGATCCAAGTAATGCTGTTTTTTTAAATGCTGATGCTGATGCTAGTTCTATCCTGATCCTACTTATGCTGATCCTGATGCTGGTTTATGTAACAAAATTACTTCCCTGCACTGTATAATAACCGTCTGCACATTCTGGAAAATTTATTTCGTCTTTTTTAGTTGCTGATGCTCAAAAAGCCATTTTTTCATATATATATATATATATATATATATATATATATATATATATATATATATATATATATATATATATATATATATATATATATATAACTGGTACTGCTTTAACTTATGGTTAGAAATATGTATTACAAGTTGTAGAATTTTTTGGAAAATGAGAAAATGGTACATCATGAATTTTGATAACAACCCCAACACAGATGTTCTTTCCAATTTAGTGTACAGCCAGATAAGCAACTTCCGGTTATCTTGTCACAAAATCCCTCTCGACAATAACCACATCTGGTACTACAATTATTGCCATAATAACCGTAAACACATTCTTATTGTATAATTGGAAGAGTTATTATTTTAAGTTTCCTTTATGAAGTGCCTATACATAACTTCGTACAAATAAATATTTTTTTTCCTTTGTATACTGAAGGGGAAAAGAAACGCAGGGTAAACTTTGAGGTGAATTAAATTTATTTGTCTCTTAATTTTTTCAGTATTCTTATCTAACTATTAAAATTATCTTTCAAAAAGATTTAACCAAAATTCTATTTGATTTTGTCCAATAAAAATTGATATGACGATACCCCCCAAAAGTGAAAAATGAAAACTCTCATTATCTTCAATGTCTCTTCCGCGCGTCTGTCAGAGCCTTATTCTTTTTTTGCATGGAATTCATCAGAGTGTTTATTTTTCAAACCCTGGCTATATTGGGCATGGGTAACCACGCCAAAACAATAGTCAAACGACGCGCACATGCGCCAGTTAGAGGAATACAACAGTAAGTTGACCGGCTCAAAAATTCAAATTGCGGTATTGTTTTCTTTCATTTTTCGTGTGAATGTAATGATTATCATAGTCTTCTGTATAAATGGCGGATTTGTGGTGGTTATATGGCGATTTAAGAGATGACAGGACGAATAAACCGCCCATAACATGACTCTGTTTCGCGTTAACGTCATCGTCACGGTTGATTAAAAACCATCCCAGGCCTTCTCTGACAACGGGTAACAAGTTTTATGGGAGAAAATTTACAAGACACTGCTTAGTTATCCGTTGTTGTCATTTTCATTAAATATGCAATTCGAAAACCAGACCCCACGTAACTTCCGTAAACTGTACCAAGATTGTAAGAAATTTATATCGTCTCTAAATATTGAAAAACTATGTGTATACCTCAGGTGCATCAAATGGTCAACAAAATTTGTTGACAAACTCGCCATCATCAAATTGCACGTGTTTTGAACTTTTTAGCGTTTTCCCTACGTGACGTCATATAGTTTACGGTTGAGTAATTCTGAATACTGATTTTGGTGCATAGTAACTAAATTTCTCATCTGACCAATTTTCTTAATTTTCGGTCATGCGGTTAAAAAGTTTTCGAAAATTATGCTACCCTGCGTTTCTTTTTCCTTTCAGTATATATATAATATCAAAAAATTAAACATAACCCAATATGTATTCACAATATTGCCAATCGCTCATTATGAAGTTAAACTTACCTTGACAGAGAGGATCTTTCCAGTTCAATTTGCAGCCACTAAGGCAGAATCCGTTTTTCTTGTCACAAAATCCTTGAAGACAATTTCCACACTGGGTACTACAATTCACATTATAGTAACCATCTGCACATTCTGAAAAAAGAAGTACATGTATACTCGTTTAAAATACCAGTGTGTAAAGTTAATGTCCATTTAAAAATTGCATTGCGTGAAACGGTATATTGGGAAAAATAAGAAAGACAAAACAATTGTACATCCCAAAAAACAACAAATATAAATTGTATTATAAGATGTTCATAAACTCAGACACTTAAAAATCCAAGAGTTCGAGTGCCCTAGAAAAATAAGTTCACCTGTTGAGCTTCTCTCTCGGTGTGAATCCGATTAGGTGGGCGAAATTATACGAGTAAATTTAGTATAAAAAGAACGGTTAAACTATATCTGCGATCAAATGATAAAATGCACTTGCCTACATTGTCAACAAGGAATTTCAGAAAGCCAGAACAGTATACCACTGATGAGAAAAAGGTTAGATAAGGCGTGACAATTAGTGAGTATCATAGTAAAAAGAGCAAACACGGACCTCTTGGCACATAAAATGTTTGTTCAGGTGCAATGTAGAAGCAATCACACCCTTTCAAGTTTACTCCTAGTCAGTAACCAAAGAGAGAGAATTAGACACAATGAAGTGTTATAAATAGCCTGCCTAATTGTATAAAAAAATCAGTTTACATTTGATTTAACAATAGTGTTTAATATGTTTATTACATGTAAGAAGGATATGTAAGTAATCATTGTACCGATTATAGAAGTCGTTCATTTTTATTGTTTATTGTTGAAATGCTCGTATGATCCCATTTAAAATCATAGGAAAATATTTATATTATTAAAGAATATTTATTTTCGGGGACATTCAAATTATTCAAACCTGTTTTAAGTAACACTTCGAGAGAATTATTTATCAATTATCAATTAAGGTCATATAAAGCAAGTTGTTGTTACAAACATAGGACAGAATTTGTAGCTCTCCATGGGCAAGTGGTAACGTCGGACGTCCGTGTTGGCTCTGCTCCTGTTTTGTATTGTTTTTATTGTTTTTATGGACTTTGAGATTGAATATTGTTCGTTATCTCCACACTTCTAGAGAGGGTCGTTAAGCAACATTTAATCAACCATTTAAAACCTAAACATTCTATATAAGATAGAACCTATGTCGGAAAAGTCTTTGTCACAAGATTTTCAAACTTTTCAAAATGATAAATCAGCATTCGTTTATCAACCGGTTAAAAGCTAATGAAAATAAAATAAAATTAAAAGAAAAGTAAGAGCTAATGTTTCCTTTTTATTAAATGAAGTGCAGCTTGCAAAACCTGGAATAGTAATTTCATACTCTGATTATTCAGTTTCAGTCATTTTAGTGGTATTTGTTATGAAGATAATAAAAAAGTCACAAAAATACTCCTTTAAACATCATCATTTATAGACATTATAAACTGAACAGTATTAAGCAATATAACTCAAGAAAAAAATCTTTTTTCATTCAATTGAAATAAAAGATAGGTCCACATTTAAAAAAAGGTATATAGGTAAATGAACTCTATTCTTAAAGACAGCTTTCCAGCCCAAAATTATGAATATGTTTCAAAAGTCTTTGTCAGAATGTATTCAATCTTTGATATGATGAAGAACATTCCCAAATGATTACAAGAAGTGATTAAAATAAACATCTTTCGCCCCAAACTAATGCGAGATGGGTTATTTACCAATGCTATTTTCTCTTAACCTTTGTGCACTTACACACGGAAAAATTATTAAATGACTGTTTGGGGCTACTTTCTTATTTACAATGTGAATATTTTATCAAATGATACATTTTTTTGTTTCAAAAGATCATATTTTGAAGAAAAAATTGTTATCAAACACCAACAATTAAAAAATGCACACGAACAATTAACAAATAATCATGAAAAGGAATGCAGATAATTTTATAATAGACATTTAAAGAATTATACACAATCTTTAATACATCTTTGATTCGGGCACATTTCATCAAGATATTATACTATTTAGATGGCAACTGAAGATTTCTTAGGATTTTTGCATTCCTTCAAAAGAGTTGCATACTATTCACATATATTTTCCCAATAAATTGTGTAATTTAATCTTGAGTTAAGATCTAGTACATGAAAAGTGCTAACAGGTTTCTCTTATTGAGAAATGTATTAAGTCATTTAGCTTTACGACCAAACATACACAAATTGAAAATATTGAAGATTACTCTGGCATGATTTTGTTTTCTACAATTTTTATTGAAGCCTTACAGTACGGGAAAATGTAACATTAAATTAAATATGACATCATAATGGGTCTAGCACAGGCTAAACACATTCACTAGATATGATGTCATACGACATATGTTCTACGTTGATGTAGTAATGTCATTATACCAGTTAACAGCTACATTTAGATCTATATCAGATGAGCATTTTATTTTCACAAAGCCCAGGAGACAAACGGGGATTCTACCGTCAGAGTCGCGATTTTCACTTTAAATATGACAGTTGCCAAAGGTTCAGTAACAACATCACCCCTACCAATGTTATTGTGATTTAAATTTAAGACACGTGGTTTAGGTTGATCTATTCAAAAGTTATAGGGTAGAACCAGTTTTATAAATAAAATTGGCAGTTAACATGGTATTACTATAGCCTGTTTCTTTGAAAACATGTCCTGTAATAAATGTTAGCAGACCTTCCTGAAAGACTTTCATGATTTTCAACAGAAAAAAAGTGGCTAAAGGAAGGGATGTTAAAATAACAATATATCTTGTATTCTTTTCGGCGAACATTAGAGCTTACTAGTGACCGATTCGCTGGTAAAAAAATGTGCATAATCATCTACACTGACAAGCCTTTGTTTGCCTTATATGGCTATTGTTATAAATGCGCACAGGGGATCTTACCATGAGCAACTGACCTACCGTTGAATGAATAGCAACGTTTACGCCAAATACATGTTGACATTTTACTTCGAATCACATAGTTCAGGTCAATCTACGATCGTGTTAATGGACTGCAAAATATAAAAAATAACTTCTTACGAAGAAAATACAAAGATAAGTAACCATGAATGATGTAACGGGCGTTTTTAATTTGTTGTTAAATGGAAAAAATGTTAATTTTTTCAAGGGAAAAAAAACGAGCAGCATCCCTTATGCATTTAATGGACAAAACTTTATTTACGTTTGTGATCACGTGTTCGGCCAAAGAATTCACCTGGCAATTGTATTCACCGATAGTACAACAGAGGAATTAATTCAGACGCAAATCGCTTTTGCGGTATGACTTTCAGGAACCTAGACTTCCACCGTTTATTTAACAAATGAATTATTTGTTATTATGAGTATAAAAATAATATTTTTAAAAATGGTTTTCATTTACCATAAGGTTTTCCATTTTTCAAACGTAAAATTCCTGTAGTATTCGTAGTAACCCATAATGCAATACTCATTCAGCTTATTGGTCAGTTAAAATCATGCTGGTGCCTCATTTGCTAATCTGAAACCAAAAAATATAGTCCCGGTTTCCATGCAAAAATATTTGTCCAAAAAGAAATTTTAATTCATGGTCATGACTGCAGGAAATTGTATTAAAGAGAATGCTAATTTAAATTTGAATAAATGTAAAAGAGATCGATTGATTGAAAAACATCTCTACAGACATTTCCAGCTGATTATAGGGTGGTGAAAACTGAAACGCAACATAACTTTTCTGTTTACCATGCCTCTACGTGCTAGTCACTTCCTAGCCACATTTCCGTGAATAATTTACCCTATCTCGCTGAAGTCTCTCTAACTCTCGCCAGAGCCACTGCCAGAGCTACTCTGAACTCATCGGGTTTTATAATTTGCAGAACACCGAAAAATAAAAGGTTCCAAACACATAAGTAGGGGTGAACATGTATCACCTTTAACGTTACTAGTGAATAGTTTACCATTAACTCGCTGTGAAGATTTTTTAAGCTTTTTTTTACACTAAAAGGGGTAATACGGAAATGTATTGGGTTCTTGAAAAGATGCATATTGGGCGAGGCTTAAGCCCCTCTAAGTATCTACAGGACGGATTTATCCTGTCGATGGTTCTCTGAAGGAATAAATATTAATAGTCTCCATATTTTAGGGTTATTAAACTTATTTTGGTGAATATTGGCGCGAATTCAATAAATCCTTTATCATATAGCTAAAACATTTACTCCACAATTCATAATGCTCAGTCAACTGAAAATGATTTTTGGGAATTGAACTATGTTCAAACTCCCATGGTCATCACGTATTTAACATGTACAGTAATTTGTGTTGATTATAATATACAGCCGAAAGCAAGGCTACTGTGTCGACCGATTTACTCCGATGATATTCAAAAGAAAACAAGCATAAATATCCACCACAAATAGTTCATGTTATTTTCTCCTGAATTGATGTAATTTTCATAATTTGAAATGTAAGTAAATGTAATGATTATGTAATCTTTTTTTCAATATTAGATTTCATTTAAAGTAAAACTCAATTATAAAGAACCTCAAAAGTTTTTCGTAATGGAACTCATTTTTAGTGTAGCGTCATACACTGAAAGAGATACGAACGACAACTCTACATACTGACGGCAAGCGGTTTATCTAGTCTTCCCGACGCCCGACGGTCCCGGATTTTTAGCAATCATGAACATTGTTTGGTTTAAATGAATTCATTTATACATAAAACTTTAGGAAACATGCGTATTTATTACTAAATCAGCAGTATCACCTGCCAAAAGCGGTAAATCTAATACTCTGCTATAAATGTTAAAACCGAAAACAGACACCTATGTTTTCGTAAAATCGCGGTTAAAAACAACAAAATGAAGTATATTTTTTTTTAGTAAAAGGAAAACTTCATTTACATACCAGATAATTTGTACGCACACAAACTCTCACATATACCACTGTTTTTATGTTTGGTCAATAAACATATTTTTTTAACTTGGTATTGCTTTTTTCTTTACAATATTAAAAAAGATTAAGTTCTGACGTACTCCATGTATAATATTCGCTTAATTGAAATACATTTATATTCACAGAGAAGTTTGATATAACAAACCTGATAGCTCTTAAAGGGATGCTGTGTGAAAATCAACATTTTATAAACATTGATATTATTCCTGCGAAACTGAAAGTTTCATAACACATGGGTGAAGGTGCCAAGGAAAAATATATTACAAATTTGAAGACTGTGAGCAGTGAATAAAAGAAATGATCACCCGCACCTCTAATAAGAATATAATGGCAGTGTTAATGTTTTACAATGGGAACCCCACAATATGTGTCTACTAGGATGAAAAAGTAATAGAATATATGTAATAAAGATTCTATGAAAATATCGTTCAGTGGTGTAAGAGGAGTAGCGGATAAGAGGTGGGTAAACCTAAAGCGTAACAAACAGATGGACGGAAATCCCGCTTAATAAATACCCCCCCCCCCCCCCCCCGCTTTTCAAGCAGGGGGTATAAAAAAAAGGTCTAATGTAGCCAGGCAAACATTATGGCCTATGCATTTTTTTTTGCTATTCAATGTCTCTGAATGTCTTTCTCAAGATTGTTGCAACTCAAAAAATCTGAAACAGTTGTCTGTATTTGAAATAATAATATTGTTCACTGACTTAACCTCCCGATCAAAGATTTTATTTTACACCATGTTCAACCCCATGAGTGCTTTCAGTACTTTGATTTTTTTTTTCGGTATTTAAATTAACGCCTGTCCTGTAAGTGTTCAATATCACATCTAGATGACCCTACCAAGAGTTATGATTTGTTTATTTAGATTTTAGTGGGTCTAATATGTACTAAAATTTTAACTAATTATTTCATTTTGTGCAAGTAAAGTGGATATGCTGAATACAATCTAATAAAAGTATATAAAAAGAAAGAGGTTGTGTATGCATAAAAAGAGTCTCAGTACATATAAACACAGGTGCTTGAGGTCAGGACCCCCCCCCCCCCCAATACAGGCCCCCGGGCCTGTTAGACTTTTTCACATAAATTATGTATGGATGACACATTTGTGCTATAATCTATCCTATCAATGCAGAAAATTTGCTTAAACTGACATTTTATAAGAATATCTACCCTCTCTCTATATACTGTAAACCAACTTTTATTCGCGACGACTTTATTTCGCGATTTACCGAGAGTAAACTAGTTCGCGACGATTTATTTTCGCGATCAAGCTTTTATGGAACTGTTTTTAATAGAAAAAGAGACTTTAAGGACCCGTTCGCGGCGAGAAATATTCGCGATGACGAGGCTCTCGCGAACCTCGCGAAAATTTCTCGCACGCGAATAAAAGTTGGTTTACAGTAAATTAACAAGGTTGCCAACTTCGTCTGCAAACCGAAAGGCACTGCCGAGAATTTTTGTCTTCTTTTCCTTAAATATTTGTGTATATCTATAAAACGTTTAGAAATAAAATTTTGATGAAGAATTCGTACAAAAAAAAACAAGAATATATCTATTGTTTATATTTTACACGCATATTTGGGTATATGGGGAACATCGGGAATTAGTTCTCTCCTCATTACTTCCGTTCAATAAGCTTTTTACGGAGTTGGCCACCTTGTTGATTTTTATATAGAGAATGCAGGGTAGATTCAATAGAACGTTTGTTTTCGGTAATTGTTCGATTTTCTGGTATAGTTCTTATCACAAATATGGTAATGAAAGATTTTTTTATGAGAAAAAAATCGAAAAAGCCCAGGGTCTACATCGAAGGGGGGGGGGGGGTCCTGTCCTCAAGCACCTGTGCAGATAAAGCGTAAACTGCCCCAACCCAGTTTATACCGTATAAAATGGGTAGCTATTAAAT
Organism: Saccostrea cuccullata; assembly: GCF_032062105.1. Taxonomy (NCBI): domain Eukaryota; kingdom Metazoa; phylum Mollusca; class Bivalvia; order Ostreida; family Ostreidae; genus Saccostrea; species Saccostrea cuccullata. The sequence goes on from NW_026936748.1 coordinate 48,377, forward strand.
TCATTCCTTATAATTTAATTTTCATTCATTTGATATAAGAATAAAAGATGATTGTTCTTAAAAAATGACTTCAATTTGCATAAAATTTGAATATAACATCAGGCGGATTAATACGTTTTTGACGCAAGTCATTGTGGCGGAGGCAACCAATTTTATACTATATAAAGTATTTTTTATATCCAATCAAATACAGCGTTACAACCAGAATTAAATTATAATCTAATAAAAGTATATAAAAAAGAGGTTGTGTATGCATAAAAAGAGTCTTAGTACATATAATCGATTTCACAGCTTTGGTTAAAAGTGAAAATAAAGAATAGTGATCGATCGTTCAAAAATATTATGAATTTAAAAATACTTTCTAGCACACACAGTTGTTAATAGAATACAATACAAAGACATGTAGAAATTCTTGAGTTGGAACAAGATAACTATGATTGATTGATTGATTGATTGGATATTGTTTATTGTCTCTCTCGAGATTTTTTCACTCATATGGGGAGGTCACTGTCTGCCGGTGAAGGGCTTCAAATTTTGACCTTTACTCGGCACTCAGGGCCATTGAGCAGAGAGGTATCTTTATCGTGCCAACGCCTGCAGCTAACACAGGCCCTGAGGCCCTAAGGTCTCATCCGAAGGACCCGCAACTTTCACTTCACAGTGCAGTGCGCATGGAGAAGGAACAGTTGCTGCCCATTTTTATCGACTTAGGTCAGTCGCTGCAGAGATTCTAATCACGACCTCCCAATCACGAAGCTAGCCTGAACATTTTGAAATAAATTTCTATTACTTTCTGAACAATGAAAAGGATTACTCCAAGGAAAGTAAACATTAAAAAAAAATGAATATGCAGTAACCCTTGTTAAGATGATTCCCTGTATCTTTCTAGATTGAATATCAGTTTTAAAGTCATCTTACCCATCACTCTCACTTCGCATATTTCAACTGAGGTCCTTGTTTCCGTATCTGAACAGGTTGTCGAAAATCCATCTGGTCGTTCGTTAAAGAAAGCTACTCCTTGAGCTACTTTATTTACAGTGATGTTCTGTAGAGATCCTGGACATCCTGACATAGGATCGTGCTGATACACAAGTCTCCCTGTGTTTCCAGATGGAGGAACATACGATATATCATCGTAGATATAGATAGAGAAACCAGTTGCCCGACTCGTCGCTTAAAATCAGATTTTAAAGTGTAATGATAAGATACAATAAAAATATATATTTAACATTGCAGCAGTAATTGATTTTCATATAGGGAGAAAGCTAGAAGACAAATTAAACTAAAATTATATCCGCAATCATTCATCATTTTCGATAGCATAGAGACATTAGTGTGTATTTTAAAGGAAAAAGTACCGGGTTCTCAACAATACCACATTTATTTTGTATTCTTAATATAAAATTAAACTTGTTAATTTTTACTGAGTTCTTATCTCAGGGGAGGTACGGGGGTGAGACGGTGACCATAAAATTTTCGTTTTCAATGGAATTTGCAACTTTCCATTCCTGACAAAAATAATGGGGTTGTCAAATAAAATTTAAGAGAAAAAACACGTGAATTTACTGTGCATAAATGATTTAAGATTTAACGTCATAGAAAAATATATCATAGTATAGAAATCATTGTCTGATGAACACTCAAAATCTGGTTGAAGATACTTGAAGGGAGATAAGTTTTAAATTTAGTATAATTATACGTCGTCGATAAATGTTACATTTTGAGTAGATTGCAATGGAAAGTGTACGCTTCATCTTAGCAAAGGTTCTCCTTGATATGAATACTAAAAATAGGCCTGCTTATAACGGGGCACAAGTAACAAACTTGAAAGTTCGAATGTTTGAAGATAAGTTCTAAAAAAAACTACGTTGATGTTGTAAACAACAAATCCAACATATTTTGAGAATTTCTTTTCACGTAATTGTACATCCATCATGTCCATTCAGAGAATTTTTTTTATTTAAAATGTCTAGTGAAAGATTGGTGAATTGATTTCGATTTTGCAAATACAGTTGTTTTCTATGAATGTAAAAAAAAAATGATTTTCATTTATCGTTGGGAATGATTGTACATGCACAAAGTTCTGTCTGATTCCCTTTTATTAGAGTGCTTGGTTTATCATTTACATAGCGTAACACAAATTCGGTTACCAGAAATCCTGAAACTAGCATGATTTTCACTATGAAAGCGATCGAAATTTGTATAATGTGAATTTGCAGTATTAATAGAAAAAACACATGCACTTTACGTGTATGGACAAATGTATTTTTAAAGAGACAATAACGAATTAGAAACAGAAATCTTTATAGTCTAAACTATGCACGTAAGAGGGAGGAGGGGGGTTCCTGTCGATATATATATATCGTGTAACATTGCACCAAACTTCATCAACTTCGATATCTCGAACACTCGGATATCTCTTGCCTTAATCCCGAATTTTACCCGTATTTAAATATTTTAAGCACATTTTAAGGTTTTTGATTTGGACAAGTTGGTGAAATAAATTATCTTAAATTCGCACTGTGATTTATCTACATTGGATTTAGTCAGTTTCTCGTATATATTGTTGCATACCAGTCCTTATGATTTTCCTTTACTTTTTGTTAATACATGTATTAAAGTTGGAAATATTAAATTAAACTATCATGTGTCTCATTTTGTAAGGCTTCTTATGAATGTTAAGAGTCTATTTTAGATGTGGTCATTCAAATCATTTTGTTATAAGAAATATTAAAAAAAAACATATATACATACCTAACTCGTCTGTACGGAAGCGTATTAGTGCCACGCAATATTTTTTTTTTTTGAAGTTGGTAATTCCAACTTTAATCTTGGTAATTCCAACTTTGAAGTTGGTTATTCCAACTTTAAAGATGGTAATTCCAACTTTAAAGTTGGTAATTCCAAATTTAATCTTGGCTTTTCCAACTTTAAAGTTGATAATTCAAACTTTAATCTTGGCTTTCCCAACTTTGAACGATATCATATGTTTTATTCAGAAACTTTTTTACTTATCTCGGTATACAATTCGACATATAGGTTTTTTAGGTTTAAGAAAGGATTTTATTTTTTATCATTTACTTATTTTTTTTTTTTTGCTTGTCAACATATTTCTGGCTTGGGTGCTCCCCGTTAAAAAAATCCTGGATCCGCTCCAGTACATATCGGTAATTGATACATTAATTTCGTTTGTACTTGTAAATAAAATTTGATTACATAGAGTACTTAAATGTTGTCTCATTTTCTAGCTTATTTTTTCATTCAATACAAAATAATATCATCTATTTTATGCATATAAAATCAGATGACTTTATTTTTACGGGAAAAGGTATTAATTTTTTGGCCGGGATCGGCCTCTGGCCTTGGGTATCATATAAGTCGGAAAGCTCGGGATCAACATTCTTTTCATCAACTTCGCAGCAGAGTTAAGGTTACAGTAAGGAGGCGGGGCCTAATTTGTACGGGAAATGTTTACTATGACGTCACAGACACATATAATATAAGGTCTTCAAACTGCCACAAAATAAAATTATTTGCCAGTTCAAACAGCTGAATAGCTGTATACTACATACAAACTTACTATTATTCTATATAAACCATGCATCGATCGCAATGCACTTGTCAATGTGACGTCATCTCGCAAAAATGACGAAGTTTGTATACAGTGAGAGGCTGATCAAGTCACATTTTGTAAAATGAAAAATGTCTTTTGTTATCAAAAATAAAATATAATTTGCAGTTAAATAAAAAGACGTTAACTTAGATGCGATGACTATTTTAGTATTTTATTTATAAATGTACGTACATTCTCCAGACAAGCGATGCTGTCGTGTGTTTGTATGCAGATTCATTGAAAAAGAAAGGGAAGGGCCCTAATAAATCGATTTATTGCAAGGGCATAAATTATCAACAATTATGCAACAAAATCTCATGTCATATTTTATAGTTTTTAGTCATATTTGGATAAGAAATTATAAACTGCAACTTCCAAAATTATTAAGATATTTTATTTTGAAGTTAAAGAACAATGGTTGGTACATTTTAGATGCATAGTAAAAATGATTGACATCCATCATGTTTTAGTACAAAAGGGTCATAAAATTGGCACTGTTCCAATTTTTTGAAAAAATGTCAATTTTCTGTATAATTGATATCACAATAACAACCAAAATGGAGATTCTAATCTAGAAAATTTTACTGCTTATTGTTAAGGATGTTAATCTGAACAAAATATTAAAAAAACTGTTGACGGCAAATTTAAACTTTAATTTATATTGAATGACAAACTAAGTTATATTTTCACATCCAAGATATCAAGAAAACAATACGTGTTGTGTATGAAATACTTTAAAAGTTTTCCAAAAATATATTTAAATTGTTTCTATGGTATTATTCATATCTGTATTTTAGAAATCAAACATAATAATCACAGTTAAATAGATAAAACCTCTTTAATTCATAATAATCCATCAGAAGGGGGGGGGGGTAAGGACATAGGGGAAAACCTAATCGCAGATGTTTTCAGTTAACAAAACCGAAACTCTCGAAAAAATCAATAAGTTTAATTATTTTTCAACATTCTCTTGAATATTATATGATAGCTCTCCTTTGAATTCAATAAGCAAGTGCAAAAAGGTCAAAATCAGCGTTGTGATCTCTATTTCCACAATGTACGGTAAATACTACATGTATATCATGTACATAATGTTAGTTACAGTGAACACACTTATAATGAATTCATGCTTCTTGTAGTTATTTTCATTCCCTGTTAATTCAAAAACATATTAGGAACTACAAAATTAATGTATTAGGAACTACTGTAGAAGCACAAATTTTCGTGGGCATAAAATTTCGTTGTTTTGTCTTCAAAAATAGTTTCGTGTGCATTTAATTTCGTTGATTTGAAAGTAACAATATTCAATGTATAGTCATAAAAATATTCGTGTGGGATTTAATTTCGTTGAATATTGTTAACAACGAAATAAACGAAATTTTATCCCCCACGAATATTTGTGCTTTTACAGTAATTCTTTTAAAATGATTGATACTTTCTTTGATACACATCATATTGTGAAGTAGACAAGTTAAGTAACAATGTTTGTATATATAAAAAAAAATTCTCTGTTCCATCAAATTGCAAATCTGTTACAACAAGAATTAAATTATAACATTTTAATGTACATGTACATGAAAATTTTGATCAGAATGTCAAAATTAATTCTATGGTTCAGTATATTGGGACCTTTCATTTCAAAACATGTACGCATTTATAAACTAATTGAATATTTACAGAAGTAAACACATCATTTACTAACCCAATCATTTGATCAACATATTCATAGGAGCCAAAAGCAGAAACAATCTCTGCAAGTTTTTCATCTTCATCAATACAAACATCTTCAAAACATTTTACATACAACAATTGATTTTTGATAGAGGGAGGTACAGAGACACTCTTAGATTTTATTGACAAATATGAGGCAATATATTCTCTTACTTGTGAAATATTTAGCCATTTGTCTTTCTTAAAAATACTATCACCATTTTTATCATTTACTTTCTTCAGTTCATCTGCCAATGAGATACTATCTGGGCATTTTCCTGTTCTTTCACATTTCTCACATATCATGCACAAACAGTCCTTTTCTTTTTGGGAGAATTTTATTGCTTTCTTCTGCACTCTAATGCCAAGCCCCTGCTTTCTCCTGTTGGCTCTCTCTGGACTCCATCATTAACTCTACCTGATTTGACTCTTTATATCAATAATTTTTGAGACTCTCTAATGCTTTCACATTTTGTAGCATACATATTTGCTACAGTGTTCATACTTGATCTTGAATTTCTGTAACAGTAAGAGTGATTTCCAACTGTCAGAAGATTTTCGAGATTGCAAAATTTTGCAAATACTTTCTGTTATTGATGAGACCGGACAGAGGTAATACATGTATTGTTGAGTATTACTCCCTATACTTCCAGCCGAACTTTCATTTGTAACCTGCTTCATCTTCCCCTTGATCAGTCAGCTCAAGGTGTTGGGTAAATGAAACAGTTCCTTTCCTGTGATCCTCTTCTCTTAGAATACCCTATATTTAATGTAATATGAATTAAAATGCACCATAAACAATTTACCTTAGATGAAGGTGGTGATATATTCAAAGACCAATTATCAAATGTACTTTTCATAGAGATAAGATGAATAAATATGGTGTTGGAAAACAAACCACTTTCAGTACTTCATTGATCTCGTACTGATTCGTGAAAAAAAAAGTGCCCCAATGCTTTTAGAATAAATTTGATAACTGACCTCTTTTGAAAGAACGTTTACTTTGACTTAACCATGTTTACCCACCACAATCCCAATTTATCATATGTCATGCTTTTGTAAACGGTTAAATTGCAAATTATCAGATAAATGTATCGTTTTTTATTTTGATGTTTAATAAAAATAGAAATTTCTATGAAATACCTTCAAAAGGCTATTCCAAATACAATTTTAGTCTAATTATAATATAACGTGGCATGTAAATAGACTACACAGAGAAACATAATTGTTAATTTTGTTTTTTTTATATATAGACGAATGATTTTGTCACAGTAACTAAAATTGAAAATTTTGTAAAATTTAATTAAAAGCTGCTCCTACAGTTGTGGTTTTATTGCAAGCTTGCCACAGAAGAGGCTTTATCAAGGATCATTATTCTATTTATCGCAGTTGTAAAGTTTCAAGACCCAGTTGCTACTTATTTCTTCCTTTGTCTATTTGCTATAAGTACAAACCAATAGAGCTACAGTCTCAACAGAGACTTTTGGTTTGTTTTGTTACTTGTATGTTGCACTATTACAAAGTATCATAAGATAAACAAGTATTACTATAAATTATAATTATGCATTTTGGCCAGTTCTTTTTAAATTAACTGGTCCAATGGGATAATAAAAGATTTGAGTTATTAAAAAATCAGGGTGATTGTCTAAGTGACCAGTGAAAAAATCTAAACTTTCTAGACCTACCATATGAATTTGGTTCAGGGTTTCTCTTCTGATTTGGTTGGATCCAATAAATACTGCTGCACATGGACAACTGTTGCTATAAAAAAGAATTTTTATCAATTGTAATTAATGTATAATTCAAGAGAGGAATTATAAAATTGATGGGAGATGTTTGAAATCTCTATAATACACCAGCTGTACTAGCTAACATATACTGTCTAGTGCATGTACATGCTATAATTTTCAGTATAAAATTTATGAGTGGTAGTATATTTTTACGAAAGCCATGATGGGACACGTCGATTTTTCAAAAAAGTAAAAATTAATTTGAGATCTCGAATTACACAATCCATTCCCACGAATTATCAATTCGTTCTCTCGGTTTATAATTCGAGATCTCGAATTACACAATCCGTTCCCACGAATTACCTATTCGTTCCCTCGATTTATAATTCGAGATCTCGAAATACATAATCCGTTCCCATGGATTATCAATTCGTTATCACAGATTATCAATTCGTTCCCTCAAATAACACAATCCGTCATCTCGGATTGTAATTCATTCTCTCAGTTTAAACAATTCGTTCCATCGGAATGTAAACCCTTCTCATGATTTCATTAATATCAGCTATCTGTACATATCGGATATGGCAATACGTGTTTAATGAATATAATATTGTAGGTATTTAGATCCTACCTTTTTTTTTTACATATTACAGTCAAAAATGAAAAAATAACATGAACATGACTCAAATCCATATTCTAGTACTGATATTTATATAAAAAAGTCCTTTACGTGTATATTAGAATAATTGAAAGTCCTAGATAGTCAAAGTAAATATGGCTCCTGTGTAATTGTCTTGTATCTAAATAAATGCTGAAACAAAATACATGAATCGCATTAATTGATTCAAATAGTTGGATTTGAATGTATCCAACATTACATGTATACATATAATGTAATAAAATTCGCGAGCACTGATTGCCAAGATCATGAGACTGATGTTACAAATCGAGATCTCCAATTATTAATCCAGGGGATTACATTGTGTATTTTGTGATCTCGAATTATAAATCGAGGGAACGAACGGATAATCCATGGAATCGGATGTGTAATTCGAGATCTCGAATTATAAATCGAGGGAACGAATTGATAATCCGTGGGAACGGATTGTGTAATTCGAGATCTCAAATTAATATTTACTTTTTTTAAAAATCGACGTGTCCCTTCATGGCTTTCGTATATTTTTTATGATCTTTTATCAATCAATATTCTTGATTTTCAAAATATCATTAATTTGAGAAAAAAATTATTGGCACTCAATTTAATTTTGTATAAATCTTTATGTAATCATGGTGATGAAATATTTGTGTGATCATCTAAATTTTAGAAATCGTCCTTGCATGTACATGTATTAAAATATTATTTCCTCTTCTAAAACCACTGTCACACTCCTTGGTCCAAACTGCCTATGAGAAGCACACTGCTTGCACAATTCTTCAATTTTTTAGAACTTGTATATTACATGCATTTCTAAAAAAAAAAAAAAGATCAAACAATTGTTTAATCTGATCCGAGTTTATACCACCTGTCCTAGTCCCGTATCACAACCAATTATAAAATAGAGAACAAACACATTCATCATTTTAACTTCCAACTGAAAATTTTATGTCCTACCTGATCAAACTGGTACATGTATAATGTCTCTCGTTTTCAACCAGCAATGGCAGTATTCTTTACAAAAGGTAGGGGTAGCCCATCGCTCTGCTTTTGCTTACTTCCTTATGACCTGGGACGGCAGCACTTTGACTTACTTCTTCGCCATTCTTTTCCTTAATTGTCTTTGACATATTCTTAATTTTAATGTGCTAGTAAAGTCAAAAAATACCATTTTCGCCTACAGCATGCAGCAAAACGATTGCCTCTGGTACGTCAGAAATTTTCCATACAACCCAGCTACGGTATGTTCAGAGATTGGAGTAAACGCAAATGGTTTGACAGATGTTTGAAAAATTGCTGAAATCACATTGATCTTCTGTCCCTGCAATGTTGCAATATCATTTTCCCCCTTTTTTGTATGGAGAGTTCCAATATAGGAGATAACTCTTCAACATACAAATAACACTCATTTTATTCTTTCTTTATCAATTTTGGCGAATATTTTAAAACTTTCATGAAGGTTTTAATTTTGATTGTCTTTTTCAGCATTTATTTACACTAAAATAGAATTATTAATCATCATTTGAAGCAATATTCATTACATTTGAACAATTTTAAGATACAAATTGAGAGCTTGGCTAACACCGTAAGGTCATCATTTCCACCAATTATGTATTATATGTCCTATTTAAAGCCATCAGTGAATTTTTTATATTTGATAGAACATAAATAAATTATTAAGAAGCACATTATTAGATCAAATTATTTTCTCCATTTAAGCTGTACCATCCCTAACAAAAAATACTATAGTTAACTATGGTTTATTATAATAAACTACAATTAACTATAGTAAATCAAAGTGTCAAAGTTTTCACCAAAGTTTTTCAAAGTGTCAAAGTTTTCATCAAAGTTTTTCAAAGTGTCAAAGTTTTCGCCAAAGTTTTTCAAAGTGTCAAAGTTTTCGTCAAAGTTTTTCAAAGTGTCAAAGTTTTCGTCAAAGTTTTTCAAAGTTTCAAAGTTTTCGCCAAAGTTTTTCAAAGTGTCAAAGTTTTCGCCAAAGTTTTTCAAAGTGTCAAAGTTTTCGTCAAAGTTTTTCAAAGTGTCAAAGTTTTCGTCAAAGTTTTTCAAAGTGTCAAAGTTTTCGCCAAAGTTTTTCAAAGTGTCAAAGTTTTCGATAAAGTTTTTTCAAAGTATCAAAGTTTTCGATAAAGTTTTTTCATAGTATCAAAGTTTTCGATAAAGTTTTTTGGAAGTGTAAAAGTTTTTGATAAAGTTTTTCATAGTGTAAAAGTTTTTGATAAAGTTTTTTGAAGTATCAAAGTTTTCGATAAAGTTTTTTGAAGTGTCATAGTTTTCGTCAAAGTTTTTCTACATCTCAAAGTTTTCGATTTTTTCAAAGTTTCAAAGTTTTTCAGTGTCAAAGTTTTTGATAAGTTTTTCAAAGTATCAAAGTTTTTGCTAAAGTTTTTCAAAGTGTCAATGTTTTCGATAAAGTTTTTCAAAGTTTACGATAAAGTTTTTTAAGGTATCAAAGTTTTCAATAAACTTTTTCAAAGTATCAAAGTTTACGATAAAGTTTTTCCATGTGTCAAAGTTTTCGATAAAGTTTTTCAAAGTGTCAAGGTTTTCGATAAAGTTTTTCAAAGTGTCAAAGTTTTCGATAAAGTTTTTCAAAGTGTCAAAGTTTTTGTCAAAGTTTTTCAAAGTGTCAAAGTTTTTGTCAAAGTTTTTCAAAGTGTCAAAGTTTTCGCAAAAGTTTTTCAAAGTGTCAAAGTTTTCGCCAAAGTTTTTCAAAGTGTCAAATTTTTTGTCAAAGTTTTTCAAAGTGTCAAAGTTTTCGCCAAAGTTTTTCAAAGTGTAAAAGTTTTCGTCAAAGTTTTTCAAAGTGTCAAAGTTATCACTATAGTAAATCAAAGTTTTCATTCAAAGTGTCAAAGTTATCACTATAGTAAACTATAGTTAACTATAGTATTTTTTGTTACGGATTGCACTAAACAAGGATAATAAATCTAAAGTTCTAAATTTAGCCTTACTCGTTGCTCGATCATAGAATACATATAGATGCAATCATTGTGAAAAATAAATATTTTTCATCTTTTACATATATGTATTGATAATATAATAAATATCTGGCATTGCAAAAAAATTTTCATTGATTTTGCAAGGTCTCAAACTTTCATATTTGCACCTACTATTTCATGCCAATTTTTGCTAAATATAGAAACGGGGCTGTTACTAAAAATAGAAACACGTGGCACACTTTCTAAATTTAAATTTTAGATCCTCAGACAAACCAGACCTTAAAAATATATGATAAAATGAAAAGATTTGTAGACCCTCCCGGACGATTTTTCAGATTTTGCATGTTTTTCTCTGAGACACGCTCTTAAACATAAACTCAAGAAGCATTACGATATTAGAAAAGTGCTGCGAACCTCTTGAAATCTTTCAAATAAATTAATTATAGCTATATTTAATATAGTTGACCATCAAAATATTCAACCTGCCGTCCAACAAATTAAATTTTAGCAATTAAAAAAATGGAATCTATATAGGTTCGCAGCACTTTTCACAAACTACAGATAGAGTTGAAAAGGATTATAAATTAAACTTAGATTTTTAACTTGGTTATGCCCTTGCAATATTGAAATTTATAGATGATCTCTATATTGTAAGTATAATTGCTAAAGTCATGTGACATCGACATCACATGACAAGTCTAAATAGAAATTCTTCATGTCCCCAACATGTAGATTTAAACCACATTACATTTTTTGATATCAGTGAAGTCCTAAAAATAATCGCCCATCTTAATAAAGTATGTATTTTTTGTCTTAAGAAATCGCCGATATTTCCATTTGTAACCTTAACTGTGCTGCGTTGCTGGATACAGAGTAGGTTGAATATTTCAATGTTAAGTTTTTTTCATAATATTTGTGGGAATTTTTTTTGCATCGGTCTTAAATATATTTAAATTTTGGTTAATGGATAATTGAGTTTGTATGTTCTTAATAATATTTTAATCCAGCGTATATATTTTCTCTGGATTGTGCTGGATTAACAGCACGATTAAAGGTGACACGACAGCCATTTTGAATATATTGTTTCTAATTTTGCCCCCTAGCAAATTCAGCAAAAAGTTTGTATCTGGTGAATTACAATTAGCCATTTTTTGTTTGTTATTTACTCTAACGAGCGGAAAAGCCTCCCAAAAATAAGACTAAAAGGAATTGCAGACTGAGAGACAACGAGGGGAAAGTATCAAGGTCAAAGAGGTCAAGACAAGAGCGTACAGCGGTTGCGGTTGACGATAATCCTACAGTACAGGAACCAGGTCCTTCAGGGAGCATCGAATATAGTTGGTGCCAGAAAGTCAAACTCTCCCCCACTGGCCCCAGCACCTATGACTGCTTTGGCCATTGAATCTCAATCAGGTACAAGCATTGGTTATGAGAATCAATATGTAGATAGCATTCATTTACTGTCTCTCTTGTTGAAGTCTAAAATCATTAGTTCAGCATACATAGAGATTGGTTTGTTGCTTGATAACACTTCCCTGACAGAAGCTTTAGAGAAAAAAAAATTTTAATTAAAAAGGGGAGTTGGTCACAAGAGAGGTTGTTAAACCTAGCAAAAAGATTCAAATTATCAGTAGATGGACAGATGCATTCTTAGTTTACGCTAGCATTTATGCTTCAGCCCACCCAGAATCTTACCACGGTTTGCTGAAATATTTACATGACATAAAACTCGGGGCATCAAAATGTGGGGAGGGGGATTTGGGATGGAAGAAATATGACGAACAGTTTTGACTTCGCCGCAGTATCGATCACACCATAGATTGATCTAAAGTAAACTATGAGTTATGGTTGATGTTTATGTCATCATCTCCACAATCTAAACTAACAACTAGAGCAAAGCAACGAGTAGGTCTTCCGTCCTGTTTGACGGGAAGTAACTTCCATTTTTAAAAAATGACTAAATACATCCAAAAAATGGTTTAAATCCTTCAAATCTATGTTAATTTATGCAAAAATAAGCCATTTCTGCTACTTCCGGTTGTTCAAAAGATGGTTAAATTTAACACAGTGTTTTCTCTGTGTTAAATAATGTGTTAAATTTAACCACATGGTTAAGTGTTGTTCAAAATTGTGTTTGTGTTAACAAGGTGTTAAATCCGTGTTAAATTTAATCCACCTACGGTAGGTAGATAAAGAAGTTAACACCGTGATTAAATATGGCCGCCAACTTTCTAAATCACCCACCAGGACCCAGAAAACAGCGTGTTTTCCGACTTCACACGAATTAGAAGGTTGGACTGATTCTGAGTTGAGAAGAAGATACCGCTTTGGTCAGCATGGCATAAATTTTATTGGTGATGTCATCAAAAATGATTTTGAAAGAGCCACCAATAGTAACTGTGCGCTTAGCGTCCAGCATCAAGTAATGATTACCTTGCGCTACCTTTGAAGTGGCAGCTTTTTGCAGGTTGTCGGGGATGCTCTAGGTACAATTTAAAAAAGACTACAGAACATGTATTACATAATTGGTAAAAATAAACTCAAGTTGAAATTTTATTATGAAAAATCAAGTAAAATAACTAAGACACAGCACTTTGAAAATTTCGTTGTTATATCCTGTATGATTAAACAGAAACGCAGATTAAACAGTCTTTCCATATAGAAAAAATATCTATAAATTGCTTAAATTTTTAACAGGGTTTGACAAAAACAAAGTATCCCGCACCATTAAGAGAGTCAACGAAGCACTGGTTGCGAAATCTGACACTTTTATTCAATGGCCCGACGCAACAATAAAATCTTGCATCAAAACAGGGTTTTACCGGCTAGCAGGTTTCCCCAATGTAGTCGGATGCATCGATGGGACTCATGTACGGATCCAGGCTCCATCAAGAGACGAAAATTCCTTCGTAAATAGGAAAGGATATTACAGCATCAATGTCCAAGCTGTATGTGACCACAATGGTAAATATATAAACTGACTTTTTAAGGCCCCTTGTATCATTTTCGTTCGATGGAGTTTTTAAACATGTTCTTAAACTTCGTAATTGGTTTTTCACAAATTCTTTAACAATCCCTCGTCCATAAAAATCGATAGTTGTGTATTCATTGTTTAAACAATTTTTAAAATGATCTATGCTACTCTCTACCATCGGTTCATACATTCATTCTCTACCATTGGCTGTGAGAGGAAGGAATGACAACTCTGCATAGGAGATTGGATCTATGCATGTCATGTAAATTAACCTCCCCTTCGAAAAATAATGTGGCGGATCAAACTATTGAGTATTCATTAATTGGTGCAGCTTAAACTGCTATGGTTGCAATGAGAAAAATATTAATATTCCAGCTAATTAAAAGGAAATGGACTGATATGTGTTCCATCCTTGCTGCATGGTCAATGAACTAAAAAGAAGTCTTTGACTTTTCAATTTTTGTTACCTTTTACTTTTAATTTATTTTTTTTAGTAGTTGAGATCATGAAAGTTTATAATTATATTGCTGCAGTATTTACATAAAGCACATAGTTGTCTTGGTGGGCTAGGTTGGGAAAGGGGTCCCTCTAAGGGTGTCTCCATGACAATGAATGTATGGCTTGCTGGAGATTGGGATGACACGGGAAGGTTCCACAAGCATCTTGCCAAATGTCCACACCATGATCATTTGATACCGTCTGAGTGGGATATACTGCCGTGGAGGATATTACTGTAGAAAAAATCATTATTATTGGTCTTTCTTCCTACATACACACCCGTGGGGATCCGGGTTAGAATAGGTCCTCAGTACCCCCTTGCTTGTCGTAAAAGGCGACTAAATGGGGCGGTCCTTCGGATGAGACCGTATAAACCGAGGCCCCGTGTCACAGCAGGTGTGGCACGATAAAGATCCCTCCCTGCTCAATGGCCCTGAGTGCCGAGCATAGGCCCAAATTTGCAGCCCTTCACCGGCAATGGTGACGTCTCCATATCAGTGAAATATTCTGGAGAGGGACGTTAAACAGTATACAATCAATCAATCCTACATACACATGCACTGCCATGGTAGTATGCAGCCTTATGAATCAGTTCTTATGTACTCAGGATTAATTTATCAGATAATATCTTTAATTAAATATTTACTTTTCATATTTATATATATAAAAAGTTTAAAGTTTAAATTGTTTAAAACGTCTGAAGAAAACAATGAAAGCGCTTACGTTTTAACAAGTGTTGCCTTTTTATTTTATTTTAATATTGATTGCCGGACACTGAGATATTTATTTTATTTCTTTTGGATATATATATATATATATATATATATATATATATATATATATATATATATATATATATATATATATATATATATATATATATATATATATATATATATTTGTATGATTGAACACATAAAAATAATAGATAATTTTCTTTATTCTATACAGAGTCACATATATTTTTAGATTTATTATTCTTTTCATATTGTTGGATTGTTATTTTGTGGGGGTTTTTTTTTGTTGTTTTTTTTTTCTCCTGTTTTTTTTTAATCAATACAAATCCACATGTATAAACAAACTTTTTTTAATGTTAGAAAAATTTCAAAACATGTTTTAAAAATTCAACTTTTGGACCCTCCTCCCCCATTCTTACTTTGAATTTTTCACAAGATGATAAGATGGGCATTACAGTTAATTATCTTAAAATTCATTTAAATACATGTACCATATCCATAACTTCAGGAATATTTAATAAAGCATTGTTGAATGATTTTTTTGAGGCTCTCAAGATTCATGTTTTAACTTGGATCCACACCAGAGACATATAAATAGATCAATCCACGTGTATTATTTTCGGATTTGATATCCGTATCCTGATTCTTCCCATTTTAATTAAAGATTTATTACTGCAAATGCATATTAAATCTAATTTTCTCTCAAATTCAAAATAAAAATAATCAGTCAAGATGTAAGAAAGATACTTTGTGCGAAGCTACAGTAAAGATGCGCTAGAAGGCAGCACATGTTGATGGTGAGTTTGCCTCTTATTTTTCATTTTGAATCGAAGGGCACACTTGGAAGATTCAAAACGACAATCTGAGAGCATTATAATATTATTTCTAAACTAAAACTTTTCATGTTCGGTCACAATTATACATGCATGGCTAGTGTTAAGATTGAAATTTTCGATTTGTATTTGCCCCATCAAAAGGTCAAGGTCACGTTATGGTAAACAAAATCGAAAGAAAATAGATCTACAGAAAAAAGGACAATGTTAACTATTCAATCACATGGTTAACAGCGTTAACTAGGCTTGTTAAATAAAGGATATGCCTTATAACGACAATAAAAATAACCCAATCATTTTAGGCCTTATTAAATATTAATCCGAGATTCCTCTGACTCTAACCCCTGCTTTTATACTGTGACTCGTGCAGGGGAGACGGATTACTGGTAATTAAATATAGATTTTAACAGCAACTGAGTAAGGTTCAGGTTTTGAAGCAGAAGAAAATGTCCCTTGGCAGTCAAGTAATAGTTTAGGACATTGCACTGTTTTGTTCCGATTAAAGTACCAAATTTTAGATCAAAGTAGTATTTTGATTTTATAAAGTATTAATTAATATAGAGTTATTTAAACAAAGTAAATTCAATGAAAGTACAGTTTGACATTAGGCTATTTCATTGTGTGTTTTGGCCTACTATCACAGTTTAAATCTTTTTCCCATAATTTTTTTTAATTTTTCTGCACATAAAATATGTAGATATGACCATATTAGATATGATTATTGTTGATGAACACAAAATAGTCATATTTTACCAGAACAGCCAGGCATTGAAGTTTCAATGCCCCCTTCAATCCCATGGAAGGAACTGGCATCCATATACATATCGACATCTTGTATTGTCCGGGAAAGAGGAATGGGTGGAAGTCCTCCTCCCGTCTTTGTCATCTGTCTTCTGTTCTCAGTAAATTTCAGTTTGGCTTCTCTACACATGTTGCTCCACTTGTCTTTGACTTCTGTCAAACTCCTTTTTGCCACCCCCACAGCATTAACTTTACTAACAATTTCAAGCCAAATAGCTTGCTTCTTAGCATTGGTAACAGTAATACTATGTTTTGCCTCCAGAATAGGATGGAGTTTTACCTCATTTTTAATAATTTCTACCTCAGTTAAGGAGAAATTAGTGCTCCTAGCTTTCCTATTCTTTTTCAAGCAGACGTCAGCCATGATTGTGTACAAAGGAAGTAGAAGTGCATTATGGGTAACCAAGTGATTACCAAGTGATTAAAAGCAGCTAACACAGTGTAAGCTAACCAATGCGTTAAATTGCTTTCAAACAACAGAATTTAACCACTATGGTAGCTAGTCAAATGATTAAGGTTTAACACATAGTCATCCTTAACCATTGTGTTAAATTTAACCATTTTTTGAACAACCGGAGTGATGAAGACGGACTGAAAATTAAATTTTATTCTCCAAGTGACATATGTCAACCAAAAATTTGTTAAAAACGAAGAAAAATACGCATTTTCTGACCTCTTCCGGTTTGACCGGAAGTGATGACGTCACCAAACAAATTTTGACGACTCCAATAGATTAACCTTGACATTTTGAACAACTTTGCTTCTTTTTAAAACATATTACAAATTCTTAATACTAATTAAGATATTAAACTTTCGGCCCTTAATTACAGAGGCCAGCCCTTTTTTGAGATGTCATTTGAAAAATCATGTAATTCTACACTTCTTTTGTTTATATCTTTTAACAAAATATTTATAGGTAAAAAGATATCGAAGAAAAGGTATCAGAAATTTTGAAATTCGCGATAGGACTACTTTAGGGCCATCTTGAGCGTCGGCGCTTCGTATTTCCGGTGGTTGAGATTTACCAAATACACATCTCCAAAGGTTGATCTATCAGCATTGAAAATTTCATGCTTCTGTGTTAAGTGGTTTTTGAGAAAACTGCTAGACAAAATTACCTTCTTAAACTCACTAAATCGCAGAAAACTCCTAACCGGAAGAGACGTCATCATAGTCATATAATTTGTTCATATAATTTGTCATCAATGCTAAAAGTTTCATGAAAATCCATCGACGCATTTACGAGAAATCGCCTGCACAAAATCGGTAAGAATAGTTACTAGAGCAAAGCTCGTTGCAAAGCAATGAGTAGGTCTTCCGTCCTGTTTTGAACGGAAGTGACGTCAACAAAAGAAAGCAATGAGCTTAGTCGTCTCCAGTGAGCTTATAATTTCAATTTTGCGTCAAAACCTTCAATAAATAAGCTATTTTTGGCCACTTCCGGTCAAACCGGAAGTGATGTCGACGGACGAAAAATTAAGTTTTCTGCTTCCAGTGACATTTGTTACCCAAGAACTAGTTAAGAACGGCAAAAATATGCATTTTCTGACGAATTCCGGTTTGACCAGAAGTGACGTCGCCAGTTGTATTTTGACGATTTTAATAGATTAAGCTTGACATTTTGATTAACTTTGCTTCTCTTATGTATAACAAATTTTCATTACTTTTTGAGATATCGAGAAAAAACTTTCGACCCCTGTAGATCCCTAATTTTAGGGACAAGCCCTTTTTTCGAGATATCATTTGAAAGATCTCGCAATTCTGCACAAATTTTGACATACAATACAGATATCATATGCTATTAAACTTGACTTTCTCTCATTATTGAATCTTTACTGAATTTATAACAGTTATGTGACGCCTTTTCATCACATAGTTTCATCGTGAGAAGCTGGAAAACAAGGGCTTTTTGAGACACTGCATTATAAATGAATGGTAAAGAATCAGTAAACTAGAGGGAAAATAAAGGCTACATTAAAGCTAATATAAAACTTGTTAAAAATCCCAAAGAAATATTCACAGAAATATGTGTCATTTACAGCAACCAATGCCTGTTTTACAGACAAATGAGCAGGTTTATTTCAATGATAAAAAATTATATAATGGGCATCAAAAATTGGTACCCTCCTTGCCAACTAAACTTATGACAACTTATGTACTGTTTACCAAATTTCAACAAATAATATATGATAATGTATGATTGACTTTAAGACAAATAGCAAATTCGATAGACATCACATCGGGGGTAGTTTACGCTGTTTTTAAGAACCGTTAGACGGTAAAAAGGCTTGGTACCTAAAGGTCACCCTATATTTTTAAAATGAGTGAAAACGACAGCGTGTATGATATTCTTAACAATTACTTTAAAACATCAGTAATTGTAGTTATCCACATTTGTTTTACATTCAAACAGATATTGAACCATGAATCTATTGCTTAAAATCATCAAAACAAAATTTACCATAAGATGTACTTGATGAAAACGGCGAAGGTCTGACAAAAGCAAAGGTATGCAAGAGCAGAAAGACAGATTTATATGCAATTTTCTTAAATATCAATGGTATTGTTGTTCAAATTCGTATTCGGGGAGACAGCTTGATATCTGGAGGCGTCTAGAAAACAATTTTTTGCAACAAAAAATGAAAGGTTTATTAGAGGAAGAAACAGGAATCCACTACATTGAATTTCTTTATGACAGCGTCCAACCCACATGTTCTGAAGAGTAAAGGGTTTTTCGGGATAAACAGAAAGTTAATGTTTTTTTTCACATTAACAATATTTTTCAGATCTTTGACCTTTTGACTTGTTTCTATTTCCAAACTTTAAAAAAAGACCTTTCTGAAGGAAAAAACAAGTCTAGGAAATCATTGGATATGCCATTTTACAGTATACTAAGGGTCATACCCAAAAATGAGTTTTTTTAACAATAAACTAAAAACAATCAGATATTGGATAAAAATGTCACGAACATGTGTTTGAATTAAAAGAGATTAATTAGTAAAATCATGGAGACTAAATCATTGAAAAGCGTCCTTTGCTTCTTTCTGAGCACCGAGGACATTATTTATTGAACAGCCCTCGTGGAAAAGAAAGAATAAGAATAACAGTAAGGTCTTCCGCTGAAGACGAAAGACCTTAATAATAAGAAAAGATGAAAAGAAACAACAGAATAATAAAATCTTCCGTTGAAACGGAAGACCTTAATCAAACCAAATAGCCCAGCCTACAACAAGTGCTATAATTTTAACTTCGAGGGTCATTCTGACAGACCTTCTTGCCAGTACATGCACAAGTGTATTTTAATAGCCATTCTCTGTAACCACTTAAACTTCGTTGCCATGCATGGTCACCGATTTTGATGAAACTTCACCCATGCATAGTACTTGACACCAGAAACAAATATCAAACAAAATTCCGTTGCTATGTGTCTCGGTTGCTATGGCAACAGCCGGACAATTTTGAAAAATCGAGATTTTCAGCCTCTTTAAATCTTCAATGTGGCTTAATAAAAACTAGAAAAAGCAAACAAACCATTCTCACAAAAACATGACACCTTGATGTCACTTATACTCTAAAGAAACTATTAAGAAAATATCTCTAAGTAAGTGATAACCAAGGGTACATTTGGAATACAATTAAAATGCTGAAATATGCTAAAAAACACTCCGTATTCAATAATGGTAGGTGTTACATGCTCAAACTCAATCAACGACTTAAGAAAAACAAAGAAAATGTTTGACCTTTAGTATATAAGTTAAGCAATATTATTCTATAAATAACTTTTATGTATGCCATGGTAACACAGTGTAACCATGCAAAACAAGTAACTAAGATTTGGCTACTGCTACTGTCTTGAGGAAAAACATGAAAATTCAAGACTGGTAAATATGCATCCTTAGGACCTTGCAACACCAAAACCATAAGAAAAATTGGGTATAATTTCTACTTTGCAGTGTTACCATGGAAACAATGTACGAGTGCTTAAAAGTGAATTATTTTTCGCTGCATTAAGAATTAATTTGCCATTTAATCAAGAAGCAAATTAAAGGACTTAGCTTGAATGGTACTTATCTGAAATTGAATATCATATACAATGTATTGATAAAATTTGATGAATAAAACAACACTTTTGCTATGGTTACCAAAAAGGTAAAATGTTCGATTTTGTGAACTTTATATCAATATTAAACCCTGTGTGCCAACTTCTTGCATCCACTTCGAGGTTGGATGATAGCCAAAATTAAAATTCAAGTTGGCTGTTAATAAATATCAATCATAAAAGTTTTGGGAATCTACATTTAAGGGTACGTATCCAAGGAAAGAAAATATTTTTCAGGTTTGTAAGCATATATTTTCTGCTTATTTCCATAGCAACGCTCTATTTAAAGAATCTAATCTGATTTTTTTCAAATGGGTAAACTTGGAGCACACCAACATCTTACAAAATTGATCATTAGTTATGAGGAAATATGTTTTTTTAAAAGATAGGATCAGATTTAAACATACAGATTGTTACTTTGAAGGCTCTCTGTAGTATAAAAACCTTGGCTACCTTTGTCATTCAAAATGAAATATCATATTTTGTTCTTGGTATATGTTTCAAGGCTCTTTTTTTTTGTTCTTATTTTGTTCTTATTTGGTCACATTTCATCATATAATTGCTTTTTATTTTTACGTGTATGACTTAATAAAATTCATTGAATATTTTTTTTTTTACTTTTGAATACTTTGTTACCATAGTAACATATGTAATAGTTGATTTACCAAACATGTTTATCATGCATTTGAGACATCTGACCTTCAACTTTTGAAAACAGTTATTGCCAATTGTTTCCTTTGCCGCAAATGTTAATTATTTGGCTCTAAGCATGTTAAAAAATGCCATTTTTCGAACTTTAAGACACGTTGCAATGGTAACTATAAAACATAGCAACCAATTTTTGCCTGATTTCAGTTTAGGGTATCAATGATTTTATCATAGAGAGCTTGGAGAAATTCTAAGACTACATGTATGCGTGCCACACCTTCTAAATAAAATTTTAAATCATTACAGAGAATGGCTCTTAAACAGGCTGGGGGGGGGGGGACGTAAATTCCGCTATAATAGTGGTATCTCACTATTATAGTGAATTTACGCTATATTTCCTGCCGTGGATACCCTCAATTTCATCCGATACCACGCAAGGCGTTTGAACTGCAAGCCATGGTGGGAAATAAAATGAACAAAAACTGTTAAGCTTGCATGTTCTGAATTTTAATAAATTTTCTTCCTTTGCGTTTAATAATGTGAGCACTCTTTTTTTAACGGAAGTTCCATTTTCAACCTAGCAATCGATGATTACGTGGATATTTAAGCCTATTTGAATCTCACTTATTGCTCATTAATGTGCACAAATTGACACTTGTTGCGATTGTCAACTTAAACTGGAAAGCATTTATTTAATTAAACAAGAAAAAGGTTATTTATGTCTGCATGGTTACGGGTATGGAGGCCCGTTATGGTAAACGGAAAGACCCATTGTTATTGCAGCGGCCGATCTTTTTGTGCATGGTTGTATTTAAGAAATAAGATATCATTTTTGGAGTGTCATTGGGGTGTGACATGAAGTCGGTCACGTGATCAAATTCTATAACGCCCGAAGGGCGTTATAGTAAATTTGATCACGTACCGACTTTATGTCATACCCCAATGACACTCTAAAAATGATATTTTATTTCTTATATTTATATTTTACGTTTTTATTCATGTTACAAAGAAATATAGGCATTATTTAGACTTTGATTTTGAAATGCAAAGTAACGTATCTACGACGTAATGTGACGTCACAGTCGGAACTTTCCAAATTGCTCATGCAGTTTGCTTTCCATATACTAGAAAGTCTGATCATGTGACCGACTTCATGTCATCGAAAATTGAATTTCAATTTTTTAGTATTGTCATATAAGGAAAGACATTGGCAAATGTAAATATTAGATAGTGAACATGAGAAATTAGAACTTATTTTTGTTAGAATTCAGTATAATAATTCTTTATTGATAGCATTTAGAAAATCATAAGTAAATTATTTTTTTTTAAATGCTTAATAAACAAATTTAGAATATTATTGTTATAATGTTTCAATATCATCAAGATATTTAATAATTTTTGACTATATAAAAAGAGTTTACAAAAGGTATTGTATAGATATAAAAAGAAATTATGACTTTCCGGTCGCATCATAACGACTGGTACATAAAGTGCATGGTTAATAAAAAAAATGTTCAACTCATAAAAAATGTTTTGAATATGTTACAGCTGCGAATGATACGAGGATAATTTCGTTTCCACATTTTGCACAGCGCCTTGCAGCATACCCTATTATGCATAAACCATAGGAATTATCACGTGATGAAAAGATCCAGGGTGCACGTGGCGCAGTCATTTTTATTTCAGACTGTCTTCAAAGCAATGTAAATAAATATTTTTTTAATAAGTACGTACATAAATATTTAAGTGCATTTGCTCATCAGATGAATTCATCGATGTAATAAATTCCATAGGAGTCTGAAGCAAATTGAAAGTGGGGGGCTAATTCAAAGTGGGGGGGGGGGGCTAAACCAACAAAAAAGGTAAAACCAAATTTTCAATACATAGAAAATGTACATGTCTATCTTTTCAAAAAAAAAGTGGGGACTAAGCCCCCCCCCCGTAGACCCCCCCCCCGGGGTTCTGACACATATGAAGTCAGTGATATAAAAGATTTGATTGAAAATATACGCTTCTCAAGATTCTAGTTCAGCTTTGAATATCTTGTACTTCCATTGCATGGATATGCTTTCAAAATTGTGAAAGTACTTTATCAGATGCTAAATTGTTTGTGGCCGATTTGTTGCTTTAATAAATTTTTAATTGTGGAAAATATTAATTGTGTCAAAAATATTTTAGACACTTCTTATGCTGAATATTGAGCAGTGGTAATTGGTTATTTGAAGTATCCTTGTGGTTTAAACAATAATACAATGGCATAAATTTGAAAGCCTTAAGAAATAATACTTTTAGTGTGATTTTTTGCTACAAATTTTTTGCTACTTTCATTTCCTAGAATATAATTATTAGATATAAATATTTGTCAAATAACAAGAAAAAAAACTTTAGCTATTTCTCTCAGATTTTAAAGTTAAATCATTCTTGCCTAAGAGCATAACCATAAAGTTAAATGAAATACATTTTTGCGCAGATTGTTAAATCATGATTATTATTGGAACGTGTTACAGGCACTTTTGTCAAATATTCCCGACACCAAAATAAATTAAGTCTTTTTTTCTGAAATAAACAATTAACCAGCCGAAATCAAAAATTAGATATATTTTCTAGGACCGTTTTTTATATAAGTAATTTTTTTGATTATTTATTATAAATTGATTTTGTAAAGAGGATAGAAATCGAGTTTATCATTATGCTCTTTTTTTATGTTTGCCATAATGTGTCTTTCCGTTTACCATAACGAGCCACCATACCCGTAACCATGCAGACATGAATAATCTTTTTCTTGTTTAATTAAATAAACCCTTTCAAGTTTAAGTTGACAATCGCAACAAGTGTCAATTTGTGCACATTAATGAGCAAAAGTGATATTCAAACAGGCTTAAATATCCCCGCAATCATCGGTTGCTATGTTAAAAATGCAACTTCCGTTAAAAAAAAGAGTGCTCGCATTATTAAACGCAACGGTAGAAAATTTATTAAAATTCAAAACATGCAAGCGTGACAGTTTTTGTTCATTTTAATACCCACCATGACTTCTGGTTCAAACGCCTGACATGGTATCGGATGAAATTGAGGGTATCCACGGCAGGAAATATAGCGTAATTTCACTATAATAGTGAGATACCACTATTATAGCGGAATTTATGTTTCCCCCCAACCTGTTAAATGTTTTGGGAGTCATCTGCAATATTTGTGCTCTCAATCTAATTATGTCGGGAAGGACACAAGTTACCAAGGGGACCACTGCAGGGGCAATCCCAAGTTAGACCCCTTATGTCACACCTAACCCAAACCCCAAGACCACAAAGGTATATGGGCCCTAGGAAATTCCAATATTAATGTTGAAAAGTTAAATGAATATTTGCAGCCAAATCCAGACAAATATGCTTTTAATAATATAAAAAATGGGGTTTCAAAGGGTTTTGAAATAAATGATACAGGCCCAAGGTGTCACGTGTTTTCAAAAAATCTGAAATCTGCAAGTGAACACCTTAATGAGTTGATAGATAATAAGGAAATAAAACTTGGCCGAATCATGGGTCCTTTTGGTCAACTTCCAATTTCAAACCTCCACATTTTGCCAGTTGGCATTGTCCCTAAATCTGATGGAGGGTGGCGAATGATTACCCATTTATCCTATCCTAGTTCCCAGGGGATCAACGACTTTATAGACCCAGATTTATGCACAGTGTAGTATGCATGTTTTGATGGTGTAGTCAATATGATCTCAAATTTGGGAAGGGGCGCATTGATAGGTAAGATGGATATTAAAAGTGCTTTTCGTTTAGTTCCAATCAATCCAGGGGATTTTGATTTGTTCGGTTTCGCAGGTATGTTAAGGTTACAACCAAAAAATCTACTTGCCTGTATGATATAACGTCATAGTAACCTATATGACGTGAAGTTTCAGAGATAACAATTTCTTAAAATCGATATCGAAGATTGATTTGAGGTCGTAAATATGAATCAAAATATGCAGAGGCATAATATAAACGGAATTTTTTCCTTTCAGGGTCTCTGTATTTATCACAGGGGTTAAATACCAAACCCGTGACGTCATAACGGTTGATCATGCAGTAGCAGAGTGAAAGTGAAACGTAGCGAGAATTCATGTAAACAAACACAAGAAATCGGAGTTTAAAAGCATTTAAAATGAATATCATGTGTGATTCATGTGGGAATAAAGCTTATGAATAAGGTATGCTAATATAACAGTTTCTTCGTAAAATGAAAGCAGAAAGGTTGTTTACTTGCCGATCAGCCTTTCCTCTGTCGTTCTTAGCAAAAAAGATGCAAAAGTTCAACACTACGCCGCATACTTTGAAACTTTTTGTTTCTATCTAAAGTTCTTATTCTATTGTTTTTGGAAAGTGCTGCTAGAATCGTATGGTTTACGGGAATTGATGCATTTTGTTCGATGTTATGTGCAAAATGTAAAAATTTTCGGAAGGTTTCCATCGAAAGTGTTGAATAATTATTTCTGTGATAGGACAGTAGGATTCTAGCAGCACTTTTCATGGTACAGAGATGTTTTTACATAAATATGACTACAAATTAAAATTAATTATCCCCGGGGTAGTGTTGAACTTTCATTTTTTCATTAAGGCATTTTTTCTAATTATAGACGTCACGTGGTGACGTCGTGGTGTCGTGCCTCTTGTAGTATATGTCTCATTGACGTCAAAAGAATGCATAATGATAACAAAATATTTATCCATGACTTTTCCGATTTATTAGTGTTACATGTTATTAAACTAGGGCTAATTGTAACGGGGACCGTTACAGATGTTCCCCAAACGCTCCCCAACTCCCTTTTGGTGCCATATTCCCTGTAAGCGCTATTAGATAAGACACTTTTTATGCAATTTAGACTTAAACAACGTTTTCCCAGAAGAATACAAAATATATTTAAATTTTAGTATTACATGCGTGCGCATCTGAATGCATGTGCGTAATGACCATATCATCTTGTCTACACTATTTATATATTTTAATAAACTTAATATCAAATCAATTAATCCATAAGTATTAAAAAATATTCTCATTTAAGCGTATTTTTAATATTACTCATTTCACGTGCACGTACGTGCATGCACGTGCATGGGAACTATACCTTCTTGTAGGAGTCTATTATGTCTGTCCATGTTCTAAATCCCATCCGGTTTGGTTGAAAAACAAGGGAGTTATAGCCATTTACAGTTTTAGCCAATAAGATTGCAGCACACGTGCATGCACGTGTTTTCACGACAATTGTTATATATCATGTTGAAGGTAATACTAAAGTATACCTATATTTTAAATTTCATAGCATTTCGTCAAAAAACAGAAAAGATATTGAGATTTTTGTTTCAGCCAATCAGAACGAAGTGCACATGCACGTACATACATGTATGTGCATGATGACCATACCTTCTTGTAGGAGTCTATTATATCTGTCTAT